>NW_018406312.1:312028-328222 GCF_002113885.1 Mizuhopecten yessoensis
TAAATACCAATGGTTGAGTTATTACGTTGGTTGTAGCTATAAATATCAATGGTTGTAGCTATAAATACCAATGGTTGTAGCTTTAAATACCAATGGTTGAGTTATTACGTTGGTTGTAGCTATAAATATCAATGGTTGTAGCTATAAATACCAATGGTTGTAACTATAAATACCAATGGTTGTAGCTATAAATTCCATTGATTATAACTATAAATACCAATGGTTGAGTTATTACGTTGGTTGTAGCTATAAATACCAATGGTTGAGGTATAAATGTCGTTGGTTGAGTTATGTCGTTGGTTGTAGCTGCCTACGACTTGGGAGGAGTGGTGACCAACAGTAGGAAGGATGGTGACATCATGAACAGGAACAAGCGATCAGGGACACTCAAGGAGATGCACTGGTGAGTTATATATAGGTTTATATATTTTATTTTTCAGCAATCTATGATCATGTGAATTTTTTGACATTCATTAATAAAAACTATACCACATTGAGATGCATGTTTGACTACTGTAGTTGTCTGATTGGTTGTCTACTGTTGGTGTAGTTGTATGGTTAAATTTTCTGACACTATTTCTAAACTACTTGACAGTTGAGCGAGCCAGCAATCTTTGTCTACAGATGAGATGTTTTGTCTATTGTAGTCTACACCCTGGAGATGTGTACCCCTACTGTCGTAAACCTATGTTCCTCATTATAGATAGTGACAACAGCTCGGCATTCCAGGTAAGTCACAGCACTAGCATGTGTAGATCAACAGTACAGGTACATCTGTCTGTTGTGCGAAGAGCACACAGACATAGAACTAAGAAGAGCCTGGCTCAGACTGCATCATTTGTATATTTAGGGCAAATGAAGATTTTCAATTCCTGAAACACTATACTAGGATATGTAGTGCATGGTTTATGATACACCTTAAGCACCTGTCGAGGAAACTAAGGGTGCAGGTATACGTATATGTTGTAACTATGTTTTATGATATTAAGGTAATAGGATTGTGTCGCCATTTCTCAGTAGAATTTCTTCAAATTTTGTAGTTATATTGCTTTGAAGTAAAGAACATTTTCTGCCACCAAAAAAGATAGGTTGTCATAATTTTAAGGAATTTAAATGGAAATTTATGTAAAAAGGAGTGACTTTTGAAAAAAAAAATAAAGACAATTTTTTACAAAATAATGTCAATCAAAATGATACTGCCAGTATTGCATTAAATGTATATCAATTTAATAAATGCTGAAATTTTGTCAAATAAATTATCTATAAACGATTAAAATCGACATTTTATAATAAAACCATATGCACATTGTAATTGCAGGTAAGAGTTATCTTTCTTGAAAAACTTTACATGGATACATGTGGCTCATTGATAAAAAAACCACCTGAATTAATGCCTGCATTGCTTTGAAATACTTTAATATTGAGAGAAAACACTGTTCTGTCAATAATAAACATCACAGTATTCATCAGTTTAATATTAAACATTAGAATATGTGGAAATTGTGATACTGTCTCCCTACATTGGATTTTCAACTAGGGATGTACTTCCTACTTCCGTTTATCAATACACTCCTATGACCTTGAGGTTACATGACTGATGTATTCCTACAGGCCACATCAAAGATAATGATTAATATAAGATATAACTTAATATGGTATCTGGTACACTGGTACAGCATGTGTTGGTTATAACAAGCTCACTGTTATTTTCAATAAGATTCATCAGTTTGGAAATATGTGATATCAAAGTTTAACTTTTTACACAAACTATTTACGTATTAAACTGAGTGGACTCAGTCATAGCTCACCAAATGGACCAGTCGGTCTTGAAACGTTGCGACACGTTTAATACATAGATTGTTTGTGTAAAAAGTAAAACTTTGATATCAAGGTCACTGTTATGTTATTGATTTTATATTTCCTTATCAAACAAGAAGAGAGTTGACTTAACCTACAATGTTGAAGATAAAATCCTGAAAACAAATCTTGGAAACTGTGTTTAGGATTGTGTAAACAAAGTAAACCCTGTAACGATGAGATTGACTGTTTATTACAGAACTTCCCTAACTTGTTTGGCCAGCCCGTGGTATGTCTGCTGTCTCAGGAACAGGTACCAACTACAATGCAGGGTAGGTACAACAGTCTCACAGACAACTGACAAAAATAGTCTCACAAACAACTGACACAAATAGTGACACACAGACCTCTGCAAATAGTCTTACTCAGACAAA
This sequence comes from Mizuhopecten yessoensis, assembly GCF_002113885.1. Classification (NCBI taxonomy): domain Eukaryota; kingdom Metazoa; phylum Mollusca; class Bivalvia; order Pectinida; family Pectinidae; genus Mizuhopecten; species Mizuhopecten yessoensis. The sequence continues at coordinate 314,260 of NW_018406312.1, forward strand.
TGCCTCAAATAGTCTAACAGACAACTGACACTAATGGTCTTACAGACAACTGACGAAAAATGGTCTCAGACAACTGACACAAATGGTCTCACAGACAACTGACAAAAATAGTCTCACAAACAACTGACACAAATAGTGACACGCAGACCTCTGCAAATAGTCTTACTCAGACAAATGCCTCAAATAGTCTTAACAAACAACTGACACAAACAGGTTCACAAACAATTGCCTCAAACAGTCTCGCAGATAATCGCCTTGAATAGTCTCAGACAACTGACACAAATGGTCTCACAGACAACTGACACTAATGGTCTTACAGACAACTGACGAAAAATGGTCTCAGACAACTGACACAAATGGTCTCACAGACAACTGACACACAAAGTCTCGCAGACAACCTCCTCAAAGAGTTTAGCAGACAACCTCCTCAAAGAGTTTAGCAGACAACCTCCTCAAAGAGTTTAGCAGACCACCTCCTCAAAGGGTTTAGCAGACAACCTCCTCAAGGAGTTTAGCAGAGTTTAGCAGACAGCCTACATACCGTCTGACAATTGCCACGGGTAGTCATATAGCTATAGACAGCCCCTATAAAAAGTATCGCAGTCAATCGCAAACACAACATCAGTACACTTAAAGATGATTTGTTAAACTCCCTCAGAAGTATAACTATACATGTTTTGTTACAGACCATCAGAAGTATAACTGTACATATTTTGTTACAGATCATCAGAAGTATAACTACACATATTTTGTTACTGTCAGATTATATAGCTGTACATATTCTGTTACAGACCATCAGAAGGGTAACCTGTTCACACTGTTTCTGCACTCACCACTGATGGCCTTCTGTTACGTGTGTAATTTAAACGACATTCCCATCACAAAGTGGGAGAAGTGTCAAGGTCAAATTGACAAGTTCATGGCTGAGGCATCAAAACTCTTTCTGAGGTCAAGGTCACTTGGTAAGTATTGAAGCTTCATTGTAAACTTGATACTTCATATATCATGTCTGAGGCATCAAAACTCTGTCTGAGGTCAAGGTCACTTGGTAAGTATTGAAGCTTCATTGTAAACTTGATACTTCATAACTGCAAAGTTAATCCTTGCCAATCAAACCTACTTTGTGTTACAGATCACTCGTACCTGCAGTTTATAGGGGATGACTTCCTGCGGTTGTTAATGTTATTCCTTGCCAGTTATATAACCAAACCTACTTTGTGTGTTACAGATCACTCGTACCTGCAGTTTATAGGGGATGACTTCCTGCGGTTGTTAATGTTATTCCTTGCCAGTTATATAACCAAACCTACTTTGTGTGTTACAGATCACTCGTACCTGCAGTTTATAGGGGATGACTTCCTGCGGTTGTTAATGTTATTCCTTGCCAGTTATATAACCAAACCTACTTTGTGTGTTACAGATCACTCGTACCTGCAGTTTATAGGGGATGACTTCCTGCGGTTGTTAATGTTATTCCTTGCCAGTTATATAACCAAACCTACTTTGTGTGTTTCAGATCACTCGTACCTGCAGTTTATAGGGGATGACTTCCTGCGGTTGTTAATGTTCCGGTTTGTGTTCTGTTATATTGTACTCATACTCCACCGAGGATTCAAGGTGAGTGTCTATCTTAACAACATCTGGAAAGTCTGTGTTCAAGGCATTAACTGTTAGGTCCCTTATTTCAATACAAGATTTTCCCACATTTTGAGTGTATTCCACATTAGATGTCTTCTAATGATTTCAATAAAAAAAAAATAACACGACTACTTTATACTGGGAAATTTTCAATGCAGTTTGGGTGAAAATTTCCTGGTAGACAGTATGTAGTCCTCTGGAAAAGTTACAGCAACTAAAACTAGTCCAGTCTGCTGTAAAACTGGTCCAGTCTGCTGTAAAACTGGGCAGTCTGCTGTAAAACTGATCCTGGTATGTTGTTCTATAGTAAAACTGTAAAGGTGTTTATGATCGAGGACACCCTCCCCAACTCATCGTGGTTTGATTTATTGTAGTTATTAAACGTACCTGCTCAGATGACATTATCATTATCAATATAGATTGTAATTATTTATACAGACAGACCTGTACACTAATCTGTATGTATACTGCATTGCTCTGCCTCAGGGCCCCAGCTACTTCCCGATGTCTCACCCACCCCTGCCTACAGAGGAGATTCTGGAGCATCCTAACCTCTACAAGGTCGTTCTGGACCTGGCCACTGTCCTCAACTCACGCATGCAGTTTGCGGAACCAGGAGAAGGAGATATACATGCGACGTAGGTGGCGCAGCTCCTAGGCAAACCAATTTTATTATTTTTAATTAATTATAAAAATTTCAATGCTCACCTGATTACTATCTGACTGTGTAAATATCTACTATACTCCTACGGCGAGGATACCTAAGACATTCCTAGCCATGAAATGGTTATCCAGTCATTCCGGAGTGTTCCAGATCACCCGTCAGTCTAATGCCTGCATACTAGACTGTACATCAACAATATACAGAGCCTCCTCTAGCTACTGACAGGGCTTTACAAGCCTAGAAAAGCCCAAGTGTTTGGCTAGTACATAGATGGGTTATTTTGTTGAGACAGATTAGCATGACAATGTTGGATGAATCAGCCCGTCAGAACTGAACTTACGCTGCCTAAGGATTGTAGTTAACCCTGTGTTTCCCAGGACCACAGGACTGTATTGTGTGTGTGTGGATTGGCTATGTTAACCTTCCACACACAAAGTGATGACATCATTATTACACCAACATTATGTGATGACATCATTAGAAATTGTATCTTTCCCTTCTCCATTAATTATTTTATGAAAATACATTTATCAATATGTATCTTCTTTCATGTTTGCCATTAACTTACATGTACATTAAATAGCACATATAATTGTTAGGTCGTTTAAACTTGATTGATATTTTAATTCTGCTATTTGAAAATAAGCAATTTTAATCCTATAATATGCTATGATATTTTTGGTGGATAGACTGTACATATGGGTGCCTGCTGTTTACTGTAATAATATTGATATCTATCTTTAAAAAACCCACCTGTACCATGCCACCAACTACTACTCAACCAACAACAAAGTCTTACGCAGATAAAACAACAACAAAGTGTTATACTGTACAGATAAACAACAACAAAGTGTTATCCTGTACAGATAAAACAACAACTAAGTGTTATACTGTGCAGATAAAACAACAACAAAGTCTTGCACAGATAAAACAACAACAAAGCACTATAATGTACAGATAAAATAACATCAAAGTCTTATCCTGTACAGATAAAACAACAACTAAGTGTTATACTGTACAGATCAACAACAACAAAGTGTTATTCTGTACAGATAAACAACAACAAAGTTTTATACTGTACAGATAAACGACAACAAAGTGTTATACTGTACAGATAAAACAACAACAAAGTCTTACACAGATAAAACAACAACAAAGTGTTATACTGTACAGATAAAATAACATCAAAGTCTTATACTGTACAGATAAAACAACAAGAAAGTGTTATACTGTACAGATAAAACAACATCAAAGTCTTATACTGTACAGATAAAACAACAACAAAATCTTACACAGATAAAACAACAAGAAAGTCTTACACAGATAAAACAACAAAGTGTTATACTGTACAGATAAAACAACATCAAAGTCTTATACTGTACAGATAAAACAACAACAAAGTGTTATACTGTACAGATAAACAACAACAAAGTGTTATACTGTACAGATAAAACAACAACAAAGTCTTACACAGATAAAACAACAACAAAGTGTTATACTGTACAGATAAACAACAACAAAGTGGTATACTGTACAGATAAACAACAACAAAGTGTTATACTGTACAGATAAAATAACATCAAAGTCTTATACTGTACAGATAAAACAACAAGAAAGTGTTATACTGTACAGATAAAACAACAACACAGTGTTATACTGTACAGATAAAACAACATCAAAGTCGTATACTGTACAGATAAAACAACATCAAAGTCTTATTCTGTACAGATAAAACAACAACAAAGTGTTATACTGTACAGGTAAAACAACAACAAAGTGTTATACTGTACAGATAAAACAACAACACAGTGTTATACTGTACAGATAAAACAACATCAAAGTCTTATAACAACAACAACCAAGATACAATTCAGACATCAACAGACCGACAATAAACCTGGGAGTCTGTCACTCCTACTGGTGTTGTAGGTGTGAGTTGTCACTCCTACTGGTGTTGTAGGTGTGAGTTTAGTTGTTGATCCTTTGTGATATTCTGTGTGCTGTTTGCTGTGAGTGTTGATTGTGTGACACTCTAGTCCTGATCACATTCTCTGTTGCGTCTCAGTTGCGTCCCTGATATGCGACCTGATTATTTGTATGTATGACGTCACCGATGAAGCCAGGAGATCTAGTACCTGTAGCTTAACTTCCTCACGCACATTTTTATATCAATAATATTTACCGGTAGTTGTTGTTTTTGTAGGAAAAAACCACGGCTTCAGAATAATTGAACATGTTTGATCTTGGTAGTAGATCAGTAATATGCTTTTGGTATTGATGTGCATTTGCCAACCATGTGGTACATTTTACTTGGTACCTACATGACATCACAGCTGACCACATTGTACATTTTTTACTTCCCTGCATGTTATCACAGCTAGTTATATGTGGCTATTTTATTTTGAAAATTGTCAATACTATTAAAGTGCTCTGATTTATGTATGCAGTAAGATGGAGGGAAACCTGGCAATCGAAAAAACTAAGCCTGTATTATACTGATTGTTAATAGTGTAACTACAGTACACTGTACAAGGTGACAGTTTGGGGAGGACTGCATATGAAAGGTGACAGATTACATGTACCACTTGACTAAACTACACGTACAGTTCTAGTAATGCACAACTTTTTCATGGGAAAGACTCAGATGTGTCGCTTGTTATCATGAAATTGGACCTAAAACTTGGCCTTATTGATTTCTGAGAAAATCCAACATAAAAAATTTCTAGCAGAAATTAGTCATATTGGTCATCAGTGCACATTGTTCTGTACTTGAGATCAGTATTTATACATTATTGTATATCGTGTGATACATAAATTCAGTACATGTATTTATGCATTCACATACATTGTATAAACTGGAATTCAGTATTTATACATTTAATGTATGTTAAGCCCACTGTATACGGTGAAATCTTGCGTTGCTACAGATACCACGGACTAACCTTCTTCATTTGGTTTCTCCATTTTTTAGTCGTCAAATATTCAAACGATTTTCACAGTCATTTTACTTTTAAACACCAAGATGCCTTGGAAAAAGTGTGAAAATTAGGGTCGAATGAAACTTGAAAATATTTCCCCATTTCTTCCTTGTGTTGTCATTGTTGCTGTTTTGCCAGGGCTGCACAATTTCACTAGTCAGACGTCAAGCCCATCTTGGATAACAGGCTGCAGTGAATTATGTATGAATTGTGGTATCGTGGGGTGACTTGGGGAGTGTAATAAAATCATGTAAAAGTTGTTTTCTTGGATAACTCAAGTGTAATATAAATTTGTGAATAATCGTTAAAATCAGTTGATTTTTTTTGTTTCTGATATTAAATATTGAGAAACCAAATGATGGAGTTTGATAGGTTTTGTCTGTGAGGTTGAAGCTAAGCGTTTCAGAGCATTTCTGTAATTTGTATGCGGTGTACTCTTCTGTTGACTGTATGAAATAGTACTGTTATGGAGAAATATCTACTTATCTTTGAAAGTTAACTTTTGATTTTTAGTGATGACTTTTTTATCATGTTAAGTAAAACTTTCTTATAGTGCCACAATTTGTCCAGGTGTACTAAGCTATACTATACAACCTCAGACTACAAAAACTAGCATTACTAGTAATGGTAAGGGTCTTGCTACAGAGTACAGTAGTATCCCCTACTCTTTTCTTAAAGTTAAGTTATCTTAATTGATATATGTATGATCATATGAACATGAAATCAGTTCTGAACCTGTGTAACATGAACCTCTGTTCTGAACCTGTGTAACATGAAATCTGTTCTGAACCGTGTAACATGAAATCTGTTCTGAACCGTGTAACATGAACCTCTGTTCTGAACCTGTGTAACATGAACCTCTGTTCTGAACCTGTGTAATATGAAATCCATTCTGAACCTGTGTAACATGAAATCTATTCTGAACCTGTGTAACATGAAATCCATTCTGAATCTGTGTAATATGAAATCAGTTCTGAACCTGTTTAACTTGTAAATGTGTTTTTAACCTGTATTACATGAAATCAGTTCTGAACCTGTGTAACATGAACCTCTGTTCTGAACCTGTGTAATATGAAATCTATTCTGAACCTGTGTAACATGAAATCAGTTCTGGCCCTGTGTAACATAAAATCAGTTCTGAACCTGTGTAACATGAAATCCATTCTGAACCTGTGTAATATGAAATCCATTCTGAACCTGTGTAATATGAAACCTGTTCTGAACCTGTGTAACATGAAATCCAGTCTGAAACTGTGTAACATGAAATCCATTCTGAACCGTGTAACATGAACTCTGTTCTGAATGTAACCTGAAATCATGTCTGTTCTGAACCTGTTTAACATGTAAATAGGTTTTTAACTTGTATTACATGAAATCAGTTCTGAACCTGTGTAACATGAACCTCTTTTCTGAACCTGTGTAACATGAAATTTGTTTAGAATCTGTTTTACTTGTAAACTTATACCGAAGCTGTGTAAAAGAAAACCTGCCTGACGGCATGTGTAACATAATATATTGAAGACATCCTTTTGTTGTGCTTATCAACCAGTTGTCTTTTTGTTATGTTGATAACAATATTTGCCTCTCAGGTTCGGAAGGTGTTATTGAGTGACCTTTTATCCCATGTGTAGTTTTAAACCTCCTGTATCTCTGTCACCCAATGGTAGAGATGCCTTGCCTAATAGACCTGGCACCTGTAGATGTTTTCAGCCAGGTTATATCTCAATCAAGTGTGAAATAAATACTTGCTGCATTCATTTGACAGTCTTCTATTTCTATGATTGGCAAAATCATTCAGGCCACTTTGTTGGCCAAAACGTGTGTAAGACTTTTTTGCATAATGAAAGAGTTTGTTAATTTCTTCAGAATAACATTTAAGCTTTTTCAATTTTGATGTATTTTTAACTGATTTGTATTACTGTACATCAGGGGAAACAACTTCACCATATATTTCATTTTACCACAGATATACCAGGTAACATTTTCACCAATAAAGTAAATTAAAAGAAAAACTGTACATAAACATAAACTGTCAGCGTACAAAATATTGTGGTGTTAGGGTTTTTGTTTATTTGGAAGTATAGGCCTAAAAAGGTATGCTAGATAGTCACTGCATCACTGGGCACCTGTCCAATCTCCTGTAGCATACCAAAAGTAGCTTCTGTGTCATACCTATAGTAGACAACACACCCTTTTGTGTCTTACCTATACATAATAGATTACATACCCTTCTGTGTCCTACCTATAGTAGATTACATACCCTTCTGTGTCCTACCTATAGTAGATTACACACCCTTCTGTGTCTTACCTATAGTAGATTACACACCCTTCTGTGTTGTACCTATAGTAGATTACACTCCCTTCTGTGTCGTACCTATAGTAGATTACACACCCTTCTGTGTCGTACCTATAGTAGATTACACCCCCTTCTGTGTTGTACCTATAGTAGATTACACCCCCTTCTGTGTTGTACCTATAGTAGATTACACACCCTTCTGTGACGTACCTATAGTAGATTACACACCCTTCTGTGGCCTACCTATAGTAGATTACACACCCTTCTGTGGCCTACCTATAGTAGATTACATACCCTTCTGTGTCCTACCTATAGTAGCATTCTGTGGTGTTTATATAGTAAGTAAGCCTCATGTCCAGGATGTATAAGTCACTATTATTGTTGTGATGTTTTGTTATGTATACATTCCATCCACCTTTTTGACAGTACAATGTGCTTACACATGATAATGTATACTTGCCAGTGTGGGATTATGTAAAGTCCACTTGTACATACAATGTACATACTTTCATTAACAAAAGTAACTAGTTGTTTATCTGCTTGAATTACCTTTATTGGAAGTGTTAATATTTTTCTTTATTCCATCCATCATGTATCCTAAGTAAGTTTTTTACTGCATGTAATGTTGTCTGGTTATTATCTCCCTTTGAATTATGTGACAATGATATTGAACTCCCCATTCCACACATATTTTATTAATGTTAAAGTTTAATTTTATTGAACCAAGCATTGCTAATGTATATACAACATTCTGTTTTGTATAGTTAGGACCAACATTCTTTTAAAAGAATTCCGTTATCCATTTCAGCTAAAATTATGTCTTTAATTGTTTTTATTATTTTTGTAAATTCATGTGATATGATTTTCACTTTTATAAGCAAGTATTTAGTTTGGGTGCACAATGGTTTTATACGAGTATTAAAATCATACTTATTTTTTTATTAGGGGGCATCTTAGCCTTCAATATTTGTACTGGATTGAGATTGGTGAAACGATATACCAGTAGACCGTCTCAGAGTGCTCCCCCTTCCCTATACTCTCCCGTCCATTCAGTTACTGCTGTCACTTGGGTTTATACTGATGCTTCAACCAGTTAATTATTGTTCACATTTTGTTTGTTATAAAAGTTTTGATTTACTAGTAATGTTGCTGTACTTGTTTGTGATATATATATATTTTACTTTAATTGGCACAATTTGGGTAGTCTCCCCTGATCGATACTCTGGTGGAGTATTGTAAACTAACAAACTCTTTGTGTTTGTTTTAAATTTTGAAATAATGTGACTTGTATTGGGTAGACAAGCGAGGGTTTTAATGAGCTATTACCGAGAGGGAGTGGCTTACATATAGAAATGTCTTTTTTTGTTTTGTTTTGGTGCAGGTATACATGTAGGTTAGAACTACGCATATTGTGGAAATTGTTTGACTACTTAACTCTGGTTTTATGTCCCACTCCTGATTGGAGTGTACTAATAATGAATTTTAAAAAAGCATTTTGTGGTTTTGTTAACTTTAAGTTAATGTAAAACGTTACTGCAGATGTCTGATGAATGTTTCGGGCCATTACCTAGTAAAGTAACAATAAAACTATACTAGGAATGGAAACCTGAACAAATCTCCTGAATAAAAACACAGGTGTATTGAATTTATGTGTTTTTCAACAAATAACTTCCAAGTGTTCACCGACAAAAGTTTAAAGTCAGAAGGCTATCCAGAGCTGTGGAAACCTAACCAGAACAATCTGTACACGAACCACGGACAAGCTAGTGTCAAAGTTTGTTTTGTATCCCCTGATTGTGCCAAACCAGACATTGTGATAAGTTGACATGCACTGTTGTGAGTTAGTGTATTTATTATTTATTTTGTGTGTGTGTTTACGTAAGCATATTGTGGTTTTTTTATAACTTTTTATTAGCGATGTTACATAAACTCTGTACAAATGTATTAGTTTTATACATTGTTTAGCTGGTAATTTTGTTTACTTGAATTAAATGTTGTTCATGTTTTATTTAGTTTGTAGTATTTTTAGCACCAACAGTACATTTCCTATGGTTTTGTATTAATCCATCCACCCCTATGTAACTTAAGTAGCCTCTACCATGCACTGATATGAATGTGTCCATTATGGTCTACAGTGGTGAAAGGGTTAACCATTTCATGCAGACCCCTGGTAGATGTTTGTCAAAGTACTCTCAATTATGAACAGGACATATTTGGAAAGGAGTTCCTACTACAGTCAAAGGAGTTCCTACATCATTCAAGTGTTATTTTCCTGTATAGCTCCCAACTCCCCTTGATACCTGTATAGCAAAGAGGACCATCATGTTTTGTACTAGGACGAGTCGGGGCTCGGGGCACAACAACGCTCATTAAACAACTTAGGTCAGTTCTTAGTAATTTTTTAACACAAAACATTGTTAGAATTGTTTCTGGGTTTGATGTTGTCAAAGTATAGATAATACATATTGGATATAATGTTGCATACTTGAAAGTCAATGTCGGTCCAGGTGCAGTACCTACCAAAGTCACACAACCTTGCCTACAGGTCCAGTACCTACCAAAGTCGCACAACCATGCCCACAGGTCCAGTACCTACTAAGTATCAAGTATCAAGTACAAATTCTGAGTGTTGCAATTAGTGGAGTTTTAAAAATTTGATTACAAAACTGCAGTTGTTCAGACAGGATTTTGCCCACAATCATAAAAGACCATACCTCAAATGTGGTTGACATCCATCTCTTAGTTCCAGAGAAGAAGTCACTTTTTAAGATTGCCTCTCGCCCTTTCAATTGTACAACTCTGAATCACCATGTCCATAAAATGCTTCCAACCAAATATACATGTAGTTGATATCCATCTCGTAGTTTCTGCTAAGAAGTCTCTTAAAGCAATATGGCCAAACTGCCCCTCGATTTGTCCAATTTTGAATCCCCACCACCTGTGAATTCTTCAGACCGAAAACACCTGATATCCATGTTTGTTTCAGAGAAGTCACTTAAAGTAATAGAGCTAAATTACCCTTTTCCCACCCCCACAGCTAAATTACCCTTTTTCCACCTCCACTGGTCAGCACATCTTTTGTACATGAGGTGAAATTTTAATCAGTGGCTCAGAAGTTGTTTGAAAAAATTGTTCACAACGGACGGACAGACGTCGGGGTATGGCATAAGCCCACCTTATTCTTCACACAGATAATAATAATAATTGGAGGATTTTATATATTGCTTTTTCCCAAATTATTATCCGTGGTTATAGGGCCTTTGGAACCAGCCAATATCTTTCTCAACTCCCTGGGGAGCATACAGCCAGTGCTGCCATTTCGGCGCTCACATCTAGCATTCAACAATCCCAGCACTGCCCAACCACATACTCATTCACAGCTGAGGCTGAGTAGATTGGAACAAGCAGAGTAAAGTATCTTGCTCAAACATACAACACAGTGCCGTGGCGTGACTCGAACAGGCAACCCTTCAGTCACGAGCCCGGCGTCCTACCACTTGACTACAGTGCCTCTAGATGAGCTAAAAATAAGGAATAAATAACAACAAACATTTTCTCAAAACGTATTCATGATCATTTTATTTGCAAAATGAATTTGTTTGATGCAAGATCTTTTGAAATAAGTAAACATTTTGTACCTGTTAACTGGGTATTTAACAACTTCATTCTGATTAAAAAAAGACAACCATTTTACATGTTTGTTATAAAGCCACACAAAATATAAAATAGTAGAATGCTTTGTGATGTCATATTAAATGAATAGGTGATTGTGATATATTGTAAATAGGCTTTTCAGACATCTATAGGAATATCATGGGGAAAAAAAATGGTCCTCAACATAAGATTGGTTAACACATTGATCTAACTCTCATTATTTATTGAAATCATTTCAAAGATTTTCAGGAAAAACTTGTGGCTTTTGAAATTGTTACGATCAACTTAAGTTGGATGGAAATAATATACAGCAAATACACTTTGGTGAACCCCTATGTAACCATTGGCACACTCGTGAACCCCTAAGTAACCTCGGACACACTCATGAACCCCTATGTAACCACTGACACACTCATGAACCCCTATGTAACCACTGACACACTCGTGAACCCCTACGTAACATTCCACACACTCGTGAACCCCTAACGTAACCTCCCACACACTCGTGAACCCCTAAGTAACCTCCCACACACTCGTGAACCCCTACGTAACATTCCACACACTCGTGAACCCCTAAGTAACCTCCCACACACTCGTGAACCCCTATGTAACATCCCACACACTCGTGAACCCCTAACGTAACCTCCCACACACTCGTGAACCCCTAACGTAACCTCCCACACACTCGTGAACCCCTAAGTAACCTCCCACACACTCGTGAACCCCTATGTAACATCCCACACACTCGTGAACCCCTAACGTAACCTCCCACACACTCGTGAACCCCTAACGTAACCTCCCACACACTCGTGAACGCCTAAGTAACCTCCCACACACTCGTGAACCCCTATGTAACATCCCACACACTCGTGAACCCTTAACGTAACATTCCACACACTCGTGAACCCCTAACGTAACATCCCACACACTCGTGAACCCCTACGTAACATTCCACACACTCGTGAACCCCTACGTAACATCCCACACCCTCGTGAACCCCTAACGTAACCTCCCACACACTCGTGAACCCCTACGTAACCTTCCACACACTCGTGAACCCCTATGTAACGTTCCACACACTCGTGAACCCCTACATAACTTTCCACACACTCGTGAACCCCTACGTAACATCCCACACACTCATGAACCCCTACGTAACATCCCACACACTCGTGAACCCCTACGTACCCTCCCACACACTTGTGAACCCCTACGTAACATTCCACACACTCGTGAACCCCTACATAACTTTCCACACCCTCGTGAACCCCTATGTAACGTTCCACACACTCGTGAACCCCTATGTAACGTTCCACACACTCGTGAACCCCTACGTAACATCCCACACACTCGTGAACCCCTACGTAACATCCCACACACTCGTGAACCCCTACGTAACATCCCACACACTCGTGAACCCCTACGTAACCTCCGACACATGGTAACAAGGTAATTAATACTGCATAAACTGACCAGTACATATGGACAAATCTCATTAACAAAATAATACACTGATAATGGATCATTCAGATGCGACATTCATTAAAAAACTTTCATATATTCACCATCGACATCAAATGTCTCAGATAAATATGATTGTTCAGCAGGATAAAAATACATGAGTGTATACTATTACAAATATAAAGCATCAAAACTGTAAAAACCCAAACCCTCATTATAATGAGTTACACAGCAAATGACTTAGCTCACTGCATCTGTAGCAAGTAATAAGCCCTCAGTCCAGCGCCCAGTTGTCACCAAATAAAGCTGTAAGCAATAAGCCCTCAGTCCAGGGCCCAGTTGTTCAAAAGGTGTTTAGCTTAATCAGTTTTTCAACCTTCAATACTTTCGTCAATATATAAAGTGAAATCTCACAATTTCGCATGTCAATTCACTCGACTAAATATTTGTCATCTGGAAAGTTGTTACTAATTCAATGGTTGTGTTTTAAAGAAACACAGAAATTAAAATGTGCGCTAATCACCTTTTGAACACCTGGGCCCAGGTCTACAACACACAGAGTACATCTGTGACACCACACAACTGATACAACCAAGTCCACCAGGGCAGGGCCTGTATTCATGAAACCGTTCTCGTACTCAAGCCTGGATTCTGTACTAAAATCTACCTTTTGTAACTTGCTTCATACAAGTGACAAGGCCAAAAAATAGTCAACTGTAAATATTGAAAACAGAATTCAGCTTCAAGTATCTTCAAAATTTTTGCAAATCATTGACAAAATGACTTTTTTTATGAAATGAATGCAACAAGAAACTGAACTTGAGAAAAGAATCTGATTATGAAAATGACAACGGTTTAATGAACACCAGGCCAGGTCTCTGCTACATGTAGACCATATATATGACTGTTATTTACCCATTATTGGACAGAACTGTTAAAGCTGACTTTAAAAAGTAAGAAACATCACAAATTTCAAAATCCAGAAAATTTTCCTAAACCTACACCATTTGCTGATTTACCTCCAGAGTTGTCAACCCACAGTTGTGTTTGTTTTATGCATCTGCAGACAGAAGATGAACAAAACTCAGCTGTAGATCAACAAGTGTGGCGAAAAGTGGACTTCATGCTTACCAAGGTTGTGTTGGTGTTTGGATTGAACTATTGGGAAAGCTTGTTGTCGTTGTTAATTTACATTGTCAGTTCGTAGCAGACTACTATGCCTGGATATATCCACCACCTCAGCATATGACATAATACATGTAACCCCCCCCC
>NW_018406312.1:328422-362041 GCF_002113885.1 Mizuhopecten yessoensis
CCCCCCCCCCCAGTACTTCAAAGCAGAGAAAAAATATATATGTCAAATACAATCACAAATAAACTATCATATGCATTTTTAGACAAGTACACTGTTCATTGCAACAAGAAACTTTGTGAGACAAGCACACACACTCGGTTATATTTTCCATATAAGGCACCCAGGAAGAAAATTTAAAAAAAAAAACCCATTTCATGTATTGTGGTATCCCTCACATTAACCATACTAATAGATGTATGTACAATAATAACAATTCTATGGTGTACAAAATAAAGAATTTGCATTTTTTGGCATTTTAACAACAAAATAACAGCTCTCTATGTTTTATACTGAGACAGGGCTATAACATGCAGTTGCTCTATCAGTCCAGTCATCACCAGTTAGTTGTCTCACCACTAGCCTGGTTGACCTGGTCCTGCTATCCGTCACCAGCAGTCTGGTTGTCCCACTATCCGTCACCAGCAGTCTGGTTGTCCCACTATCCAGCCACCAGCGGTCCGGTTGTCCTGCTATCCAGCCACCCGCAGTCCGGTTGTCCTGCTATCCAGCCCCCAGCAGTCTGGTAGTCCTGCTATCCGCCACCAGCAGTCTGGTTGTCCCCCTATCCGTCACCAGCAGTCTGGTTGTCCCCCTATCCAGCCCCCAGCTGTCCAGTTGTCCCCCTATCCAGCCACCAGCAGTCCGGTTGTTCCTCTATCCAGCCACCAGCAGTCCGGTTGTCCCACTATCCAGCCCCCAGCAGTCCGGTTGTCCTGCTATCCAGCCACCAGCAGTCTGGTAGTCCTGCTATCCGTCACCAGCAGTCTGGTTGTCCCACTATCCAGCCACCAGCTGTCCAGTTGTCCCACTATCCAGCCACCAGCAGTCCGGTTGTCCCACTATCCAGCCCCCAGCAGTCCGGTTGTTCCACTATCCAGCCACCAGCGGTCCGGTTGTCCTGCTATCCAGCCACCAGCAGTCCGGTTGTCCTGCTATCCAGCCACCAGCAGTTCGGTTGTCCTGCTATACAGGATTTCAGCAAGTTTTCCCTTTTGAATTGCAAAATACATGTAGTCTGTTCTACTAGACAAACTAAACAAAGTTTTGCTGTATGTAACTGGACTAGCATACACTGCTGTGTATCGCGAGTTGTCTCCCCTTCACATCACTACGCAAGCTTCGACCATTCATGTATCATTAAGGTTCTACTGATAGAAGAACATTTTTAACCATTTTGACAATAACAATGTTTGATTTTGCTTAAAAAAACAACAAATTATGCTGCACTCTTATACTGGTACTTGCATAAAAATAAAAACACTTAACTAATATTTTAATCGACAAGCCAATATGATTATAACATACAGAAAATATCAGAGAGAGGGGGAAACACCCTTGAATAGAGTGTTCAAAAGTTCCTCTCTCCCAAACCAATATAATACCTGTCCTATACTGATATGTAAGAAACTTAAAGCTGTAATTACAATAATTGTCTGATTGTAGCACTAACACCTCATCAGTCTGAACTATCAAATTGTACAGACTCGACAGTATTACACTAGGCACTGTGGTCAGTGGTCAGTCCGACCAGACCTAACAACCTCGTATAATACTTCCTACCGAGGACACCCTAGCAAATGTAGTGGAGCTCCACAGCCAGTATTTAACACTGTATTACACTTCTTGCCACAGATACTAGTATGATCAGGCCCGGTGGCCCTGACAACCTTGTACATTGTATCACGACAAATTCAGGCCGGGTGGCCCTGACAACCTTGTACATTGTATCACGACAAATTACGAGTTGTAGTCAGGACCAACAGCCCTTAGCACCCCACCCACAAGATGAAGACTTCCTGTGACCAAGACTTGTATATGGGCAGGATCCCGAAGATCTTCAGGAATGTCATTTAAGTCAAGTTTAATGTCGTCATTAACTAGCTGGTCACGACCTTGAGTGGCCCACTTAAGTGCATCAAAAATGGACGGAAATACTTGGGAAATGACATCAGTGTCGTGTGAATGTATTGAGCGGCTATCACAGGTAGCTTGTTCACAGGATATATTATGAAATAATGGATCTTCAGATTCTCCATTTATCACAGATTTTGATTCGCCATTGCCAAGATCTAATGAAACACCATTTGACGATTTTAAAGACTTTTGATCTTCTGTTTGCGATATGTCATCATCATTGTGGTCCACTTTTAACCTTTTGTTTGACCCATTTGTTTGTCCGTTTGCATTGCCATTTTGAAGAGTCCGTTTAGAAGTGCCGCTGGGGACATCATCTGAAAATTCGGCCCCAGCTGTCCTGGACTGGTGTACTTTGATCCAAAATTCCTTGTTCAGGAGACACCTGGCGTGCTGGCTTTCTGTGGTGACTGTGTTGTTGGTGAGATCTACAAACACAAAATAAACACAAATAAACTTTCACTGAAAATCACTCATGTTTCGGGGAACATAGGTTTACATGTAAGATTACTCAGTTTCATTAACTGTGCTGGAAAGGCCATGCAAAAAGTTTTAGATAAATAGCTTCACACGTTACATTGCATTAGTTTATGTGGTACAGTGAATTAAGAGTACAAATAAGTATGGTAAACCTGCAGGAGATACCACCACCAAGGCTTGAACCTTTTAAAATATCAGGCTGGGAAGTCAGGCTGGAACACTTTGAAAAAGCTCCCAGCTGTACACATCACAAACACAGATAGTCAGAGTACCCAAATTGTGAACTTTTGACAAAATGGCGTTTTATGTTTTGTAGTCTGCTTTTTTTACCCAAACTTTGAACTTTTGATAAAATGGCATTTTATCCTTAATTCTGTTTTTTCTTTACCCATACTTCAAACTTTTGACAAATTAGCATTTCATCTTTGTAATCTGTTATTCATATGAATGTGTTAATATCTCTGTCGATCAGAGGTCACCAGGACAATCTTAAATTTCCATTTTTTTCTGTCAAGCTAACAACACTTTCAGTATACTATATGCATTCATTTTGAGAAGAAAGATTTGTTCTGGTACAGAAAACAGTTTGGCTGTTTGATTGCTAGATCTTGAACCAAGCTATGAGCTCTGTGGACATTTAATTTGAGACAGAAGAGATAAACGACACAATATGAGTACTGACACTACCATGGTACCACATGCTTTTCTTTCTAGCACTACCTGCTCAGTGGTATTACTGTGTACCAGGAAAGTCACCTTGGCAGCAAATTTAAGCTTTCACCTTACTAGACACACCTATTTCACTGTGAGGGTGAAATTAACTGTACATATATTGATTTTCACAAGGCCACAATTTTCTGGTATACAGTGTTGGATCACAGACACTATATTTCAAGTATAGGAAATGTTTCTGTATGGCTAGATTTTTGTACTATTGAAATATTTAGCTAAAGAGGAGTTCTTCATAATATTTGGAAACATCCAACACAGTCCAAGGTGAATATTTGGATATTTGTATTACTTGGCATTGATGTCTAAGTACAGGAGTTGTCCAAGGTTAGTGATGATAGATCATGATATGTGCTCCTTATTTGATCTTAAGTCAGAGTTGGAAGTGGAGATGGAGTTTAGAGTGGAGATTGAGTTGGGAGTGGAGTTGGGAGTGAAGATGTAGTTGGGAGTGGAGATGGAGTTTAGAGTGGAGATGGAGTTTAGAGTGGAGATGGAGTTTAGAGTGGAGATGGAGTTTAGAGTGGAGATGTAGTTGGGAGTGGAGATGTAGTTGGGAGTGGAGATGTAGTTGGGAGTGGAGATATAGTTGGTAGTGGAGTTGGGAGTGGAGATGTAGTTGGGAGTGGTGATGTAGTTGGGAGTGGAGATGTAGTTGGTAGTGGAGTTAAGAGTGGAGATGGAGTTGGGAGTGGATATGGAGTTGGGAGTGGATATGGAGTTTAGAGTGGAGATGGAGTTTAGAATGGAGATGTAGTTGGGAGTGGAGATGGGAGTGGAGATGGAGTTGGGATGGAGTTGGGAGTGGAGATGGAGTTGGGAGTGGAGATGGAGTTGGGAGTGGAGATGGAGTTGGGAGTGGATATGAAGTTTAGAGTGGAATTGGAGATGGAGTTGGGAGTGGGGATGGGGTTTAGAGTGGAGATGGAGTTTGGAGTGAGGATGGAGTTTAGAGTGGAGATGGAGTTGGGAGTGGAGTTGGGAGTGGAGATGGAGTTGGGAGTAGATATGAAGTTGGGAGTGGAGATGTAGTTGGGAGTGGAGTGGAGATGGAGTTGGGAGTGGGGATGTAGTTGGGAGTGGAGTTGGGAGTGGAGATGGAGTTGGGAGTGGGGATGGAGTTTTGAGTGGAGATGGAGTTGGGAGTGGAGTCAAGATGTAACTTAATTGAGAATGAATAGTTTGATCTGCATAGCTAGCTATAATATATACAAAGTAGGTGTCTATGAGGTAGGGTGGGAAAGCAGCTAGCTATAATATACACAATGTAGGTGTCTATGAGGTAGGGTGGGAAAGCAGAACAGAAAGCGTTTATCTTACCTCCACGCTTTCCTACCAAAAGTCACAACATATGTCTAGTGCATGTTCTCGTTTTATTTAGATTTCATTTCTTGTCATAACATCAAGTTAATACTTTTACAACTATCCCCTCTGTACCAAACTTCGTCTTTGGTCTACCACTATGTAATTATCAGTGATATTAAATGATAAACTGGTAAATATTTATCTTTGATTCAAATAACTGGCAGTTGCTTCTGTAATATAGCTAGTAACAAACACGTAGTGTAATGGGTAGAAAAAGAAAGAATACTACTACAAAAGAAATTTATGCCTGAAAATTTAGATATGATTTTTCATGTGTTTTATATCACAGTGAAGTGAAAAAAGTGAAAACATATGAGTTAAAATAATTCTTAAGAAATTTTCTGACAGATTTCTAAGTAAATATATTGTACACTAGAAGAGGTCATATGTTTTAATGCCCCCACTAGCAAAAGGGAGTATGTCACTAAGGTGAACCATCTTGTTACTTGCTACTGACCCCACTAAAGGGAATTTCTTTAAATTCAATAAGGGGTCAGCCCAACCATTTATACAATTTTAAATCGTCACCACCTAGGGATGCTACCAGTCAAATATGGTTGATACCTATCGCTTAGTTTGAGAGAATAAGTCACTTAAAGCAATACATAGCCAAATTACACTTTTTGGCCCCGCCCCTCATCCCCTCCTTTTGTAAAATTTTGAATCCCCACCTCCCATGAATGCTTTCAATCAAATAAGATATATATCCATAGTTTAGTTCCTGAGAAGAGGTCGCTGAAACCAATATAGCCAATAAAACCTTTTTGGCCCCGTCCCTCAATTTGTACAATTTTGAATCCCCACCTCCCATGTTTGCTTTCAACCAAATATGATTGATATCCAGTTTATAGTTCTAGAGAAGAAGTCGTTTATAGCAATATAGCCAAATTGACCCCTTTTGATCCCGCCCCGCAGCCCCACCATTTGTACAATTTTGAATCATTTACTACATAGGGATGCTTCCATTCAAATTTAGTTAAATTCCAATCAGTCGTTAAGAAGAAGAAGTCGTTTGAAGAAACTGTTGACGTACATACGGACAACAGACGCCACGGTATAGCATAAGCTCACCTTGGTCCTTCAGACCAGGTGAGCTAATAATAGGGGTTTAACATAACAGCAGGTACAGCGGTTAAATGTTACTAAATCAACAGGAGTTGTCTAGGGATTAAAATGTTATAGAGTTTAAAGGCATGTACTCAACCACAGTTATAAGCTAGAGTCAACCACAGTTATAAGCTTTACTAAACCAGTTATGAGCTAGGGTTAAACATAATTGCTGTTTTAGGGATTTAACATAACTACAGTTATGGGGGTTAAACATTATTGCTGTTTTAGGGATTTAACATAACTACAGTTATGGGGGTTAAACATTATTGCTGTTATAGAGATTTAACATAACTACAGTTATGGGGGTTAAACATTATTGCTGTTTTAGGGAGTTAACATAACTACAGTTATGGGGGGTAAACATTATTACTGTTTTAGGGATTTAACATAACCACAGTTATGGGGGTTAAACATAATAGCTGTTTTAGGGATTTAACATAAATACAGTTATGGGGGTTAAACATTATTAGGGTTTTAGGGATTTAACATAACTACAGATATGGGGGTTAAACATTATTGCTGCTTTAGGGATTTAACATAACTACAGTTATGTGGGTTAAACATTATTGCTGTTTTATGGATTTAACATAACTACAGTTATCGGGGTTAAACATTATTGCTGTTATAGAGATTTAACATAACTACAGTTATGGGGGATAAACATTATTGCTGTTTTAGGGAGTTAACATAACTACAGTTATGGGGGATAAACATTATTGCTGTTTTAGGGATCTAACATAACTACAGTTATGGGGGTTAAACATTATTACTGTTTTTGGGATTTAACATAACTACAGTTATAGGGGTTAAACATTATTGCTGTTTTATGGATTTAACATAACTACAGTTATGTGGGTTAAACATTATTGCTGTTTTATGGATTTAACATAACTACAGTTATGGGGGTTAAACATTATTGCTGTGAAAGGAGTTACTAAGGGATAAAACTGTTAAAAAGGGATAAAACTGTTAAAAAGGGATAAAACTGTTAAAAAGTCAAATCACAGTTAAAGTTACAATTGGGTTAAACAGACGCTTGTTGTATACGTACCTAAAGTGTTGCGGTTACTAAAAGCAATGTTCGGGCAGAAGGCAACCAAGTCAAACTGACAATCCTGAAATAAATATGGTGGTATGAAATCAGCACTTATTAACTGCACGTTATTTTTTGCATGATGCTATGTGGCTTTAAATTTCTCTCCAGTCCATTAATTTTGTCTCGACACCAAATGTAACCACAGAATTGTTGGTCAAACTTCGGACACTTCTTGATGACCAATTGGTTACACATGGCAACATTCAGTTGTTTGACAAGACACTTTCATCATTCTTGACAAACACATGTCTAGGTTATAAGTAGTGCTCATACTCTTAAAATGATGATTTTAAATAAAAATTGGGAGCATGAAATTTAAAGGAAGAAAATTAAACAAAAACATGCAGGTCATGGATATCTTGAAATTCATTACCGGCGCCAGGAACAGTGTTTGGGTTAGCAAGATGTGTCTGTACCTGATGAACTAATTAGATTCTCTGTTTTAGATTTCGCTTATCATCATCACCTCTTCTGACTTTAAGTTTCATGGTTATATCATCAGAGTAAATCCACATTTGTATTAAGTAATTGTAGAAGTGAGGGTACTTACCGTGAGAGGAGCTATCAGGACCGATGGATCTCGGTCTCCTGTTGTGTTAAATACAATGACCTTGACAACCTTTCCCCTACAAGGCAAGTTAAAACACATATTATAGTTCTAATGTTCTTCCACATTTTAATCAGAGAGCTAAGGTTGTGAAGATACAGAAGGGGGGGTCGGATGGGGCACTTGCTTTTCACCAAGACGGTCGGAGTTTGATTCCCCGATCGGACGTGGAAAGTATTGCGTAATCTGCCCGACCACATGGGTTTTCTCCAGGTACTCCGGTTTCCTCTCATATTAAGACACCGCGCGTTAACATATGGTTCAACAAGAGTGATAAATATAAGTTGAAATAACTTTAGATAAATTGATATCATATATATACAGAAGTTTAATATGTTCTAAAGTTACGAATAAGATAATCTTTGACATTATTTTCAGGTTCACATGAGTTCTATAAATGTATATCCAATAAGATGTTGTTGATGATAATAACTTCATAGTGAATACAAGATCGGACTCCTGCTCATACTTTTCTCTCCTAAGTTGCAGGTATCAATCATTTAACTCCAAATATCTTCATAATGTCTCTGCCTGGTTCATTTGACTGTAAAGAAAAAGCACTACCTGATAGTCTTGGCCTCCTTTGCTGATGCAGTCTTGAACCATTCAACACATTGCTGGAACAAAAAACAAAAAACTCACTTTAGTGGCTATACATACAGCTGGATAAAGTACCTGTAAAACCATTACAAATTCAAACATGCATCATTGTATCAAAGATACACGTAATCTTCATCACAAGGGTCATACCTGTATACTCTCAAAGGTGTGGGCTCCATCCAGGTAATAAGTCAGCCGCTGTTTCTTGATAGACTGATTTCGACCAGCCCAGCTACACATGGCTAGTCCTGGAAAGGTAAAGAGGGATACATAGACCTGTATTTGTTTGTAACAATGCGATAGAAATCCAGTCAAACCTCAAATAGTACAAAATATAGATGTGAACCGTTTGCATTGCATTTTACTCTTTTCAAAACTAATCAATGAGTGTTGTATAGAAAAGGTGATTAATACTATCAGTATGTCACATCTTGGGTCACATCCCTGGGTTTTGATATATATCATCCATACACACGTTACTTACCTTGATGCATGTTCTCAGTCACAGCGAACGGCTCACACTCAGGTATGCATGGGCTGCTTTCTTTGGCATTGGGGATAGAGGATTGGACTCCATTCTCCATTTCTAAACAAAAAGTTCCTGTCTCAGATCATGTGAATACATAAACAGCACACAAACAAAAATAATTGTCTGGACAACTGCTATTTCATCAGTTATTACCTCATCTATTGTTGTACTGTTATTACTACCCCTTGTTCAGTATTATTTCTCCTATCCCCTACCAGTCATTAGCTCCCAAAACCTCTATTCCGTCACCTCCCTCTCCTCTATCCAGCTATTACCTCCCCTATCCTCTCTACAGCTATTACCTCCCCTCTCCTCTATCCAGCTATTTCCTCTCCTACCCTCTATCCAGCTATTACCTCCCCTATCCTCTATCCAGCTATTACCTCCCCTATCCTCTCTACAGCTATTACCTCCCCTATCCTCTCTACAGCTATTACCTCCCCTCTCCTCTATCCAGCTATTTCCTCTCCTACCCTCTATCCAGCTATTACCTCCCCTATCCTCTATCCAGCTATTACCTCCCCTCTCCTCTATCCTTTCTTTCAGCTATTACCTCCCCTATCCTCTCTTCAGCTATTATCTCCCCTATCCTCTCTTCAGCTACTACCTCCACTATCCTCCCTTAAGCTATTACCTCCCCTATCCTCCCTTAAGCTATTACCTCCCCTATCCAGCTATTACCTCCCCTATCCAGCTATTACCTCCAGCTGTTACCTCCCCTATCCAGCTATTACCTCCCCTATCCAGCTATTACCTCCCCTATCCAGCTATTACCTCACCTATCCAGCTATTACCTCCCATTACCTCTCTTCAGCTATTACCTCCCCTATCCTCTCTTCAGCTATTATCTCCTCTATCCTCTCTTTAGCTATTACCTCCCCTATCCTCTCTTTAGCTATTACCTCCCCTATCCTCTCTTTAGCTTTTACCTCCCCTATCCTCTCTTTTTAGCTATTACCTCCCCTATCCAGATATTACCTCCCCTATCCAGATATTACCTCCCCTATCCAGCTATTACCTCCCCTATCCAGTTATTACTTCCCCTATCCAGCTATTACCTCCTCTATCCTCTCTTCAGCTATTACTTCCCCTATCCAGTTATTACTTGCCCTGCCCAGTTATTACCTCCTGTATCCTCTATCCGGGCGTTCCTTTCTCTGTTTTCTATCCAGGTTTTAGAAAGCTGCATGGCTAGAGCTGCATTCACCATTTGCATGGACCCTTCAATACCGATTTCTAGTTTTCTACCCTGGAAATTCAAATCTTGCAACGGCAAAACCTTGTGAAGCGGACTCTGTAAAGAATTAAAATAAGATAAACTTCTTCATTTGAAATTAACTTTTGGATTTTGGTTCAAGTATTAAATGTTAGTTTTTTCCAGTATCAAATGTTAATCTTTTTAAATTAATCATAGATAACTAGACATGGAACAGAAAGCTTTAAGAACGTAGACTGAGAATTACTGTTGTTTACTTTCAGGAACACTTACCCCTGTGCCATCAATCAGAGAACATAAAAATCAAGGACATTAACCTCCATTTTCTGTGTGTTAGATCCAGAACATATACCCTATCATCTGTGCCCTCTGATTGAACATTAGATCCAGAACACATACCCTATCATCTGTGCCCTCTGATTGAACATTAGATCCAGAACACATACCCTATCATGTGCCCTCTGATTGAACATTAGGTCCAGAACACACACCCTATCATCAGTGCCCTCTGATTAAACGTTAGATCCAGAACACACACCCTATCATCTGTGCCCTCTGATTAAACATTAGATCCAGAACACAATGATCATCTGTGCCCTCTGATTAAACATTAGATCCAGAACACAACCCCTATCATATGTGCCCTCTGATTGAACATTAGGTCCAGAACACAATGATCATCTCTGCCCTCTGATTAACCGTTAGATCCAGAACACATACCCCATCATCTGTGCCCTCTGATTGAACATTAGGTCCAGAACACATACCCTATCATCTGTGCCCTCTGATTCAACATTAGATCCAGAACACATACCCTATCATCTGTGCCCTCTGATTAAACGTTAGATCCAGAACACATACCCTATCATCTGTGCCCTCACTATAAGTATCTGTAGAATAGGAACACTTAGCCCTATTTCCCATGCCCTCTTGTTTAGCATGAGATCAAGGAAACATACCACAATCTTCCGCATCCGTCTCCCAAGTATTAGACGAGGACCACTTACCCCTATCTCCTCTGCCCTCTCTCTGATAACCTGTAAGGCTGGAGACACTTGTGGCGCGGTGAACGCTGGCACTCCCGACTATGGAACAGAAATATTGGTAAATAAGTGTGTACAATACAATATATCATTAAGTCATAAAACTATGACACTTTAATCACTCAAAACACATTTGGCACTTATTTTTAAATGTGTCTATGAAATTAAATCCAGGATATTTGGTTAAACTGAACAAAAACAAACTTAAGTCAGGAACCCAGAGGCCTATACCACTCACCTGATAGAAAATGTTGAGTGTTTATAAATTTTAAATGTCATAGTTTTTTTAAATAATTGACCCTGGTCACTTAGATCAATGTGAAAGATCAATAAAACAAGCTCATACTTTTTACCAGGTGATCTAAAAAAACAATTACAATGTAGCTTATCACGAAATTGAAGGTAGACATGTAGACTACTGACCTTGAAAATTCCGGACTTGTGCCAGGCTATCTTTTCAATGGTGTTTCCCAGTATTGATGTGTGATCTAGCCCAAGGGAGGCTACTCCACACACCACAGGTTTGCGTATGAGGTTAGTACTGTCGTACTGGCCCCCAATACCGACCTCCACAATGGCCACGTCAATCTTCTCTTGCAGGAACACGTGAAACGCCATGATAGTACAGAAGGCAAAGTAAGCCGGCATGGCACCGTTATGTTGGTGCTGTAATACAGAGGTAGATTGTTGATGAAAACTCTGATCAGACAGACCTGGCTTTGTTAGTGATGTCATCTTAGCTCTGAACAACATCATGGCATTGGAGGTGTTTTCTATAGTAATTGTGCTAAACATTTTAGGCCGAATTTAATTTTTATTTCTGTTTCATTTGAAATTTATAAAACTAGCTATGTTTGAAATCAGCATCCAAAAATCAGATTTTAACTTGTTTCACAAATATAATTTTCAACAGAGACTCTTAATTAGATCACGTAACAAGAACCCCCTAAACATGATTTAAAACTGATGCAATAGCTTACCTTTGAGGCTTCAAGCTTGTGATATACGTCCCAAAAATAATGAGCAAATTTGTCTCGTGAGAGAGGTGAACCATTAATACGGAAGCGCTCCCGGACTTCTACCAAATGTGGGGAACTGAAGATGGAAAATGATGTTAAATGAACATGTAATCTATAACACATACACACTAGAACAAGAGTTCCACGGGAATGGATGTGTCGCCTGCTCAGCGCTTTTGGTAAGAAAAGTGTTTTAGCTAGAGTAATTGCGATATGCCAAAACGCAGAAAGTTGAAACTCGACAGAAGAACCTGTAATATATGTTGAACAGTATTGCTTCTAGCATTACCGTACAAAGTTTGAAAGGAATTGGTTAAGAAATAAAAAGTTCTTGCATTTACTACAAAATGCCCTTATTTGGCAATAAAAGGGGCATTACTCCACCAAAAATGCACGTCAACTTCTGAAATGCAAATTTGTCCAAGCTATATTGGTATGCAATATGTGTACTAAGTTTGAGTTCAATCAACCCCAAGGGAACTCCAGTTATCGCACAGAAACCTTGTTTCGGACGACGCAACCGACGCCGCCAACAAAGTAATACCTATATGTTGTCTCGCGTTGCAGGCGACACAAAAAGAGACAATTGCATTGAATATAACCATAACATGCATATCACCACTAGAAGACAGGAAAACATCAAATTTAGCACATGTATATCAGTTAATTAGAAAAAAAATCACAATAACATACAGGATCAGTGCAATGAATGGTTAACAATCTACCACTGTTGATTAATGATATTATATAAGTTGATAAAAAACTTTTATATTCCTGTTTTAAAATAAAGTGTAATTTTAAAGAGCTACATGTATATATATATATATATGTTCAACAATCTAGATGTGTTAGGATTTCTTTACCTGAAGAAGCCAGTGCTGTAGCCGTACTGGCGGAGAATACTCTCGGTGAAGGCACAGGTCGACCCCTTGCCCTTTGTACCACTGACATGTATCACATTCAGACTGTCAATATCATCCAGCTGTAAAGACAGAGAATATCTCTACACTTCAAAATAACAAAAAACATTTGACATGTACTTTGCCTAAAACTGGTACTTAAATGTCAATTTATGCTATGAATATCTAAAATGTAACTTACAGATATGCCTGCCCGCTCTGCGTACTTGACCATGTTTGGGATGTTGAGATGGGAAAGCGAGTTCCGTTCTTTACGGATCTTCTGTATGGTCTGAGCATTACTCTGGAGAGTGTTCAGCATCTTCACTGCCTCCTGGGAACATAACACAAATTGGTGTCCCAATTTCAATGTTTATCATCACATTATCACAACCAATACAGCAAAACTACCATCTTCTACGCTTCTCCTGGATAAGGAAGCAACTGTAGGATTTATTTTGTATCATGCATCGTTTAATAAGTACGTCTCCACTATGACTTCCATTGGACAAAGGATAGCCACTCTCTATGGAGCCTACAGAGTATGCTCTCGACTCACCCTAATTAGCTTGACTATGTGGTTTGACTCACCCTAATTAGCTTGACTATGTGGTTCGACTCATCCTAATTAGCTTGACTATGTGGTTTGACTCACCCTAATTAGATTGACTGTGTGGTTTGACTCACCCTAATTAGCTTGACTATGTGGTTCGACTCATCCTAATTAGCTTGACTATGTGGTTTGACTCACCCTAATTAGCTTGACTATGTGGTTTGAAAAGACATGTCTGTTTGACAACACTGAATCTTCTTGGTACACTAGGATCCTTAATAACAAATTTCAAAACCCATGCATCTTTGGGCAGGTGAGCTAAAGATGTATGATCAACTACAATATTGATGTATCTACCTGACCTTCCCTGGTACTGAATTAGAAAAGTATGTATCTACCTGACCTTCACCTGGTACTGAATTAGACAAGTATGTATCTACCCGTCCTTCCCTGGTACTGAATTAGAAAAGTATGTATCTACCAGTCCTTCCCTGGAACTGAATTAGAAAAGTATGTCTCTACCTTACCTTCCCTGGTATTGAATTAGAAAAGTATGTATCTACCTGACCTTCCTTGGTACTGAATTAGAAAAGGATGTATCTACCCGTCCTTCCCTGGTACTGAATTAGAAAAGGATGTATCTACCCGTCCTTCCCTAGTACTGAATTAGAAAAGTATGTATCTACCTGACCTTCCCTGGTACCGAATTAGACTTTTCTGTTTTGTTTTTGGTTTTCCGTCCCGTAAATCCCGGAGAAAAAACACCGACCTACGACCAGTACCTGGCAACTGTCCCATGTAGGCCTCTAACCCGCGACCCAGTGGTGGAGGGCTAGTGGTAGTAGAGTGTCAGACGCCTTAACCACTTGGCCACCGCGACCCCTGAATTAGACATTTCAACACTGACATAATATATTTAAAAGCTTACAATCTCAATTAGTTCAGTCAAATGCATTCTCACACTCACAGAGAAATAAAGTAGGCCAGTTAGACTAGAAACATTTTACATGCCTGAAAGTAATCAAAATAAATAGACATTCAAACCCCATTTATATAAGCTTTAAATGTACATTTCAGTACCTCAAAAACACTTATTGTTTAAAAGTTACATTTAAACACAATAACTGGGACTGTTTTGAAAACAATTATTATAGGAGATATCATATACCGTATGTGTCCAGTGATGTGCCCATGCTTGGTAACAAGCCCACCAAAATATATATAAATACTGAGGGAAGGCATGCCAATAAAAACTTTCTCGTTGTCCTGAAATAATTTCAGTCAGAGGTTAGATGTTGCCCCCCTTTGGCTTATTGCAGGATAAATATGGTATATATATATGTATATAAAGATTATCATAAACATAATATACATGTGTTATTGAAGATAACCCATCACACTACACATTACAAAGCCAAGCATGCTCTACTCCCGCCCGCCACTCTAGACAAACCTGCTGACCTTAAATCCAGATTGTGTGTCCATGCTTTCCACACTAGTTTTTTTAGAGACTTAAGATGGTGGCCTTGTTCTCTCCCTCTACTGCCTGATGTTGTATATTTTACACCTGTCACATGATGTATATAACCCGTCTCTATAAATTAAGTATTTAATACCATCAATAATACACCTATGATAAGCTGCAGGTAGAAGCGAACGGCTAACAAAATTGTCACTGTAAGTAACAACAACAGTTTCTGAATCAGTCTATTATTTTTTCACCAGTATACAATAATGACATAAAACTTTTTTTGTCAATCATTCTGAAAGTCTTGTCAGTATCAGACAGATCCTTCTTGCGATTTAAAAACAAAAACTTGCTTGACTTAAGATCTAGAGTGAAGCATGCTGTTCCATACACACTAGGCATCATTCAGATATATATATACAATATATACATTACATGCAATTGTCTCATACAAAAAAGGTATACTAGCAAGACAGCTATGACTAATTAATAGTGACAAGAATATAGTTATGATGACAAAACATGCATGACAAAAATATCTCATACTGACAAAATGATTATGTCACAAAATTGTTCTTCTCCGAGGATATAAAGACAAAAAAACAACAAATAACAATATGATAATAGAAAAGGTCTAAATAAGGAAGCAAACATGTCTATACAACTAATTCAGTCAATCAGTGTTATATAAAAGTGAATAATTTTACTCTTCATGGAGTCATTTTGAGTCTTTGTCACAGAAACACAAATACTTTACAGTTAATTACTCAAAACATTTTTCAAAATACTGGAAGCATATTAGGGTTGATGATTACTCAACTTGACCTTTGATTACTCAACTTGACCTTTGATTACTCAACTTGACCTCCAAAGATTTGTAAAGCATGGACCATTTACAACAAACTACTGAGAATGGAGCTTAATTAAGACAGCCTTTACAATGAAGCCATCATTTCCATGTGTTACCCCATACAACTCATTTGCATAAACATAGCATGAACTGCTTTCTGAGAGATTAGCCACGCCATCTTACTCCTTTGCTACAGAGATTAGCCACGCCATCTTACTCCTCTGCTACAGAGATTAGCCACGCCATCTTGCTCCTTAGCTACAGAGATTAGCCACGCCATCCTCCTCCTTTGCTAAAGAGCTTAGCCACGCCATCTTACTCCTTTGCTACAGGGATTAGCCACGCCATCTTACTCCTTTGCTACAGGGATTAGCCACGCCATCTTACTCCTTTGCTACCGAGATTAGCCACGCCATCTTACTCCTTAGCTACGCCATCTTACTCCTTTGCTACAGAGATTAGCCACGCCATCTTGCTCCTTAGCTACAGAGATTAGCCACGCCATCCTCCTCCTTTGCTAAAGAGCTTAGCCACGCCATCTTACTCCTTTGCTACCGAGATTAGCCACGCCATCTTACTCCTTTGCTACCGAGATTAGCCACGCCATCTTACTCCTTAGCTACGCCATCTTACTCCTTTGCTAAAGAGATTAGCCACGCCATCCTACTCCTTTGCTAGAGATTAGCCACGCCATCCTACTCCTTGGCTACAGAGATTAGCCATGCCATCTTCCTCCTTTGCTACAGAGATTAGCCACGCCATCCAACTCCTTTGCTACAGAGATTAGCCACGCAATCTTACTCCTTTGCTACAGAGATTAGCCCCGCCATCCTACTCCTTTGCGACAGAGATTAGCCACGCCATCTTACTCCTTTTCTACAGAGATTAGCCACGCCATCTTACTCCTTAGCTACGCCATCTTACTCCTTTGCTAAAGAGATTAGCCACGCCATCTTACTCCTCTGCTACAGAGATTAGCCACGCCATCTTACTCCGTTGCTACAGAGATTAGCCACGCCATCTTACTCCTTAGCTACATAGATTAGCCACGCCATCCTACTCCTTTGCTAGAGATTCGCCACGCCATCCTACTCCTTTGCTACAGAGATTAGGCACGCCATCTTACTCCTTTGCTACAGAGATTAGCCCCGCCATCCTACTCCTTTGCGACAGAGATTAGCCACGCCATCTTACTCCTTAGCTACGCCATCTTACTCCTTTGCTAAAGAGATTAGCCACGCCATCTTACTCCTCTGCTACAGAGATTAGCCACGCCATCTTGCTCCTTAGCTACAGAGATTAGCCACGCCATCCTCCTCCTTTGCTAAAGAGCTTAGCCACGCCATCTTACTCCTTTGCTACCGAGATTAGCCACGCCATCTTACTCCTTTTCTACAGAGATTAGCCACGCCATCTTACTCCTTTGCTACAGAGATTCAGTATTATTGTACTTTACCAGGATGAATAACTTTATAAAAATAACAAAGATCTGACTCAACAAAACATAAAAAAAATTGTATCATCAATAAGTTTTAGTAGTAAAAGTTCATAAAAAAGAGAGATGATTAAGTTGTAGATCTGCATGACAATCTTAGGAAGATCCTTTTTGACACCTTGTGATGCTCGAATAAATTTGCAATAGGATTCACTCTTTCCGGAAATGCTATGCCACTTCATAGTACATGTAATAAATGGTTTTGTACAATATCTTTCCGCTCTGTTTCCATGCAATAGTATCATTCATGAAAAAAAGGCATGAATTGATAATGGTGTACACTTATATTATAACATCCATATTAATCCTTGCTGTATAACTACACATTTTTTAGACAGAATTTAAGTGAGGCATGCACATCTTTACATAAAATATAAAGTTTACCAGTAATGTCTTATGTTTATAAGAAACATGTGATGTTAGGGCCTGGAATATCAAGTAACTTGTAACTAGAAGGTGGATTTGAATATGAAATTACTACACGAAGTATAAGGAGTGTGATCTGAAAAACTTGGTATGTAGGGATGATATAGGAATAACATTGTACTATAGTATGTCAGAAAGTGGAATATGGTATTAATATGATGATATAAGTAGGAATTTGAAGGTCGCATAAGAGTAAGAGATTAGAGTGTTGTTAAAGTGGGATATGAACATAAAAGAGATGTTTATGCATATCAAGGATAAGAAATAACCCACTCACAGACATTATTTATAATATGAGGAAGGAAATACAACTCTTTGATAAAAACATGCAACAAAGAGTGAAGTCAAATCTGTTAAACAACTTTTTCAAGCTTGTTATCATCGATAGACAATTACAAATGAAATAGGGTGATACAGGAGCAACAGGTGTTTGTAGCTTACAACCAGGGTACAACACACTAAAACTACAACCAGTGTTAGTACGAAAAGTCTCTGCTCCCTCATATCACCCACCAGGCAAATAGATCAGGCCAACGTCAGAAACTCCACAGAGTTACAGCTAAAGACACATCAATGTTTTACTAAACATTCACCAGAGAGAGCCTGCAGTTGGTAGTTTAAACTTTCTATGCTAAAAGAAAAAGAAGGGAATTTCAAGCCAAAAAAAATGAGAACAAAGTCCATATGAAAATTAAGAAAATAAATGATAATTTATATTAAAAATTAAAACCATGAGCCAAAGGAGTAATGCCAAAAGTGTAATATTCCAATATAAGATTTGTTATAAGCTGTTTGAAAGTATGGTAAGTTTGAGTGGGGCCTACATGTGAGGACACTGTCCTATTTGACATCTGGGGGTGACATCATGGAGCTGGAGAGTGACATCAGAGTCATGCACTCACCTGGATTCTCCACCACACCTACAGAAACACACAGGAGTAACGTGAACGAACTTAAGGGTGTGATCACATGATACTGATGATAAAGGCAAATATCACGTTCCAGTGGTTTTAGCTGTCTACAGGGAACTGCTATTTCATAGATTGAACAAGATTTTAATGTGCCTGTCGAAATTCATAAAAGTGTTAATATAAAATCTAAAATGAGATAAAATCATGCAAGTTACAAGTACAATTTTTTTTCTTTTTATATATACACAGCTTAAATATTTCGCTTTTAATTAAACACTACAGTCACTGTATATGCATACATATGGTCCTTGAAACATTCCTAAATTCAAGCTCACTGTAAAAATGCAAAACAAACACTTGAAAATGAAAAAAACATGTGTTTCACTATCAAGAAAATAACTGAATTTTCTGCCCCAACATATGTATTTGTTCAAACATGGGAGGGCAGTGAAGCTGTTTAAAGGACATGTTCCACGCTCCCGTATATGTGCTGTATGTAACTGCGGCAGCCTATCCGCATCTAAGGAGCTGATCAACCTTAGAGCGTGACCTGGACGGGCAAGGTCATTTTGAATCACCAAGGGCCCGGTAAGCTGGAGACTTACCCCCTCAAGACGACAGAACACGAGCATCGGCCATGAAAAGGAGTGTAGAAACCCATCAACAAACAAACAAGTTAAGTGCTTATATTTTGTGAAAAATGTATGCATTAAGTGTGAAATCTTGATAATTAATACATGTAATAGCTATATAAAGCACCTGCAAGCATTTTCCCATCATTTTTACATGTTCCATCTAAACAAAGAGCTAAATTTAAAGTCCTACCAAATATACATATATAGGTAAGTTAGCAAATTTAACATGTGAAACTAAGAGTGTATGAAATTATGCAGATGTGAAATTAAGATAGCATAAAATGTCAGAAATCTAAAACATCTCTGCATGGACAGCTTAATGCTAATGAGTTTCAATCATTCTTGACTTCTTGAAATAACTAGAAATGTCATGCAATGCTTACTTTTCTTTCATCTGCAAAACTCATTTACAATGTATTTAAAATTAAGTAATGGCTAATTTTCAATTTTGTTTAGCTGAATGTTGAAAGCAGACAGACTAAAAAGTTCCAAACATGCCACCAATTTGACAAAATATTTAAGTAACAAAAGAGCCAGAATCGATAAACCTGAAAAAAATCCTTCTGATCAAGATTATTTTGTACAATGAAGGAAATCACTTAAAATAATAATCACAACATTCGGAAGCATGTCACTGAGCGTTTGACAAGAAACCCTTCGGGCTTCCTTTTATATGTAATCTTACCTAAATCCAATTCAATGATAGGCAGATTATGACATCATCATCACTAACTACACCCTCAATAATCCTCCAATTTAATAATTCCTGGAGTTACTTGGAAACTTTTTGTGGTAAATATATTTATCAAAAATTCATGCTGTGTTTGACATAGTTCTTTTAAAGTGGGTTTGTTATTTGACATATTTCAAGAATAATAAAAATTTGGGAAAGATCTGCCAAGTACTTGAGAAAAAGCAATAGCAAACATGAACCGTCAAAATCCAAGGTGGCTGCTGNAGATGAATCAATTGAAAGCAAGTGAACATTTCCACTTGGACCTTTCGCAGACATTATACTGATGTAATAGGAGAAAGAGAAATGCATATAGCCAGTTTGCTATCAGCAGACGAACCCAGTCCAGTTATGCTGCACTCTCTCCCCCATCCCCCCCCCCCCCCCAAAATATATATATATTTACAACAGATTGTAAACTGTCAAATATTTCTAATGAAATGTGACTTTATAAAACATTTTAACTTTCAAATATTAGAAATTGCCATCCTCTGAAAACTGGAGTATGCACGTTTGTTACTGTAGACAAGAGGCCCAGAGGGCCTGTATCACTCACCTGTTTCTTTTGTTAAATGAAACGGACATATAGGTAACTTAAGACCAAATTTGATAACTAGAACACAAGACATTTTAACATCTCTTAAACGGTTCTGAAGATATTGTTGTTTGAAATTTTAAAGCTTTTGACACAAAATGACCTTTGACTTCAGACTTACACTTAAAGTTGACCTTTTACCTCATTACTGTAATAAAGAAAACATTCACACAGCTGGTCTACATAACTAACCAAGTATCACGACTCTAGTCCAAATGGTTCTTGAGATATTGTTGTTTGAAGTTTATAACTTGTTTAACCCCTGTGACCTTGAAAATAGGTCAAGGTCATTTTAATTAGGACACTTTATAGCACTTCTCCCCAGGTACCTACTGGCCAAATATCATGACTCTGGACCTTATGGAACTTGAGTAGAAGACTGTTAAAGCCTTTAACCCATGTTGACCTTAGACCCCCGACCTTTGACCTTATTACTGTAATCAAGAAAAAGATTTGCACTGCTGGTCTACATAACATACCCAAATATCATGACTCTAGTCCAAATGGTTCTTAAAATATATTGTTGTTTGAAGTTGTTAACATATTTGACCCCTGTGACTTTGAACTTAGGTCAAGGTCATTTTAATGAGGAAACTTTATAGCGCTCCATCCCAGGTACCTACTGGTCAAATATCATGACCCTAGGTCCTCCAGTTCTTCAGAAGAAATCGTTCAAAAGAAAGAAAAAACTGTCGGACGGACGAAGGACGCTGCAGTACGGCATAGCTCACATGGCCAGGGGTGAGCTAATAAATGCCTAGCTACGCCACTGACACTCGGCCCCTGACACTGATCCAGGTGTCAGTTTGCAGACCTTGGGCATGCGTTCAGTATCTACCAAGCAAGGAAATAAGACAAGGACGACTATTGTCAACTTTGTTTATATAACCTCCAACATGACGACCATGATGGTAAGAACCCAGTCGTTTGAACTTTACAAAGTATTCAACTTAATACTAATAAAGTTATAGACACTGTGTGTCTTCATGTAGGTAAATAGAATGTTGATCTCGGCCTGTTGTATGCATTCCCGTAAGGGGATGGCACTGTGCGTAACTGTCAATAAAACCATTGGAACCTCAAACAAAACCCAAAGAGTAATGCAGTAGGTACACCTACACAAATACAGCAATGTTTACATATTCATATCGGTAACACGGCACGACAAAATCTCTTCGATTAAATTAAACTTATGTTGTTCTCACCTCGTATTTCTTGCTGATGTCAGAGGAGACATTTGCAGCAAGTTTTGGGAAAGATCGCACCATGTTGTTCATTTTTCAAAGCTCAAATGTCAACATAATTATGCCTAGCTCATTACGTCTCCCTCTCCACGCTCACACGTGTTAGGTTGCGGAGCAAATGACCGACTTGATGTTACGTTTTCTTTTTATACCTTGAAGGAAGGGAGACAACTTTTATAATATAATCGATATATTATCAAGTAATTTCAGAATTATGACATAAGTATTTCTTATAGCGATTGTCTTTTATCTCCAATCGTTTTATTGTACACTGATATTTCGGAGCAAGGGAGTTTCAATAATTCCCGAATTTAAAAGTTCATTTGGAAGTTTCAATCAAGACGTAATCGAATGCATCCCAGCCAATCACAATTCAGGACAGCTATTGTCTCCCCTATTAATATTTTAAGGAAGCTCGCACGTTATATATTGTCCGAGAGGTTACAGGTGACTTTTTTTACCATTTTTTATATATGAATATATTTTTCTCTTTCAAATACTTATAATAAACGACATTTTTTATATATATTTAAACTATTGGGTTCATTTGCAAATGTTATATTCAGTAACGGACAATTATTTTCATCATTAATAATAATAATATAATAATATACAACATTTATATAGCGCCCTATATATAATTTGTAAAATTACTCTAAGGCGCTTTACAACATATGGATAATAGTTATTATTATAATTGTAAAAACAAACAACAAAGGCTTGCAATCAATTTCATAATTTAAAAAGCAATATGCACATAATTGAACAAATAAAAGGGTGGTGTTTACATGACGTCTTTGCAAAGATTCTAAAATGCAGACGTGAAGAGGTGAGTTTTTATGTCCCTCTTGAACTTGGCCAGGGTTTTTGACTTCCTAATAGCAGATGGTAAGCTATTCCACAACGTATCCGAAACCCTCCCAAAGCATCTGTTTCCGTAGGTCACAGTACGAGATTTTGGGACACACAACAAAGATTCTGACTCCGACCGCAGTGATCTTGACGGCTGATACAGGGTAACAAGCTCCTGTAGGTACTGAGGAGCTGTGCCATTCAGTGCCTTGTATGTGCATGTGTATGTGTTCACTGAATTTTAGTTGTTTGTTAATCTGTTTTCGCCTATCGTTGTTCTGACACCTTCATTGTGATATTATATGCTGGCTATTGCTGGGTACATTCCCGAATTTACATGTGCTTGCAATAACGTTTATTAAGTAACATAAACCACCTTCCAACCGACTAGTGGGAGCTCTTACCGCAGCCATCAGGTGTCGATGCAATATATTTGAATATCACTCTCAAAAAGTTACATTATGAAGTCAAGACTTCTGGCATATTATTTGCTTGAAGAAGGAACAAAATCGGCCCAGTTACACTTGGCTGCCCATGGGACCTTATATTAGTAACACTGCAGATGACGACTCTGTTCTGACGCATGATGAAACTCTTTGTTTCTTTATGTTCGTTCACTTTCTCTGCCATATGTCATGTTTTTACTTTGTATAGACCTAACTCATGTGAGACTCTAAGACCTAAGAGAGGTCTGTGTTTTATACAATCATCTATGGCCGCTTCTCTACCAGTCTTCCAAAACGGTTCAAGTCTAAATGTTGTCCTAGTGTTGACTCCGTGCAAACATGTTGTTGTTGCTCGAGGATTGAAGACTGTTATTTCTGATAAGGCTCTAGTATTAAGCATTGGGAAGAGATCAAGGTGATAAATCAATCTCAATGATTTTAGAGGGCCTGAACTGCACAAATTTAGGAGACACGTTAGCAGTCTCCCATCTGAAGTAGTTTTAACTGATCATTTGGCCTTACACTTATGATGGCTGAAGTTATGGACTTTGTTTTGGATCCGAACTATATATTTCCTGAATGGTTTTACATTGATCTTAATATGTTTACAAAGCGAGCATCTTCTGAAGCAGAAAGACAGACATAATTTCCGGAATCATAACGTTACTAATTTATAATGTAGGATATTACAACTGTTGTTTAAAATTAACTCCCCTTTCGTGTGTATTGTATTTCGTTTCTATCTAGTGACGAGCGGTTTTCTATTTTCTTGGTTGCTTCCTTAATACTTTTGTAAGAATGTTGTCTGTAAATGTTGATTATCTCCAGCTTAAGTTATATATTATGCTTCTTTTTTCGAAGGATTTTGTAAATTTGATTCCGTGCTACTGACGAATTCTGCATTTTCATCTCCTTTGCAATTTCGTCATAAATGTTTTCACATATTCCGTGATTTTCCAGCTTCGTGATTAGTTTCCAGATGTCTGGATCGGTAGTCATTCTTGGCAAACCTTACCGACTGCTGTTTTTCCTTTTCCCCCAGACAGTTGATTTGCTGTTGATGAAGTGGATCCCAGCAACAGAGATACGATTAGTTACCAGGCGCGTAGCTGGGCTCTTTTGGATGTGCATGCAGAAAGTCGCACCAAAGGCGCGAAGCCATTCTAGAGGGGAACGGGGGCATGCCCGACAAAAATGTGTGGATTGTTGGAATTACCCGAAAATATCCGTTGCGTCATATCTCTTTCCTGATGAATCTAAATTAACTAGATATTTAAAATGTCGGAGGCAATATAAACAAATTAGTTTCAGATTTTTTGCCCTTGTGTCCCCCAAACCCTTTTTATTTCAACATTTCTCAGAACATAAGATGACGAGGCTCCTATATCGATGTTTAGATATATACATATATATCCAGTAGCTCTACTGAAGATAGGCCTAGGACTACTCTGAAAAACATACTTTATCAGTTCATGACAGGGACAAATGAAGGCCTATATAATGTCACAGATTAGCAAAAGCTACATGTACGTGGCTTTTTCTGACTTTTGAGGCTTTGCCTTTTTCATATTTCATTTGCAGGCGAAGTGAATGTAAAACTCAGATGGGTCCTATACGCGCATATATCCGCCCTAAAACCTATAACAATAATGCTAGTAACAAATCAATCTACAATTGTTATTCGGAAGACCTTTAATTGGTGAAAAAAAATACACAAAAATACATCCATTCCGGAAAAACAACTAGCCTCCGTTGACTTAGTTGTATTTCATTACAATCGCTTGTTAAAATGTTGACGTGTATGGAACTTGAACACGTGAGCTTTTTCCCATCTTTTTGACAGGATATCGATATCCACCTTCACTTTAGTAAGCCGAATGTCGGCCTCGCTTGTATTCCCGATATCACGGATAACAACAGTCAGACTCGGGAGGGGGGGGGGGGGGGGGGGGGGGGGGGATTAATATTGGGTGTTGCCCAAAATTATAAACTCAGAAGACTCAAAAAAACTAATAAATTATAATTGTCATGTCGGTTGTATCGTCTAGTCACCTGTTTCCGCGCATTATGTATTTCCGCGCAGACATTTTATTAAGCTATATCTCGTAACTACGTGACCTGCTGGACACAACACAAGGACATTTTAGACGTTTGGCCATCGTCTGTAAACTGACACAAAAATTACCGGAAGTTCGTCCGGAAAACATAAGAATTCATCACGGATTAAAAAACACGCATAAATATGCAGTTTTGCTTAATGCACTTTTTTTATCTTGCTCAAAATGAACCCATACCTGAAAAAACGGTGATATATTTCATTCATGAACCAGTCTTTTTTGTAGTCTGACAAACGTACGAAAATGTTGTATGCAAATGAGGCCACATCTCCTCGCCGGTTTTTTTCCACTTCTGAAGAACCAAGGAGACATTCTTATATCGATAAACACTGTTTTCAATGAAACGTAAACCCTGTAATGCAATCAACTTCCAATTTTCACCAATTTTAAACAGAACAAAATGAGAAATAACTTGCCATCAACCAAAACCGTTATAAGACTGCAGAAAAAAATTAATAACAGATTCTACATTATAACTAAATTAAATATAATAAATAAATTTATAAAATTACATGAATTCGTTCAATTTGACATCTTGAAAAATCAATTAAAAATGTGAAATTTAAAAAAATGTTCTTTGATAATTAATTTGACGATCAAACTTGCAGGTCACTGTAGAGAATTTCTTTTTAGTGTATTCGAGTTATCTTTCTTTGAACACTAAATCAAAATAGACACGCGGAAACATTTGTAGTGGATTACACATCCCTGCTATTTCCGACGGGAGAAATTTGTTAAAAATTGTTTGTTCTGATTTTTTTAAAATACAGTTTTATGTTGCTAGTTTTTTGTTTCCTTCAGTAGATTGTATACATGTTTATGACAGTCTTCCGTAATTTCAACAGTTTTCTGCCGATATGAGTACGAACTCGCGGATGCTTCTAAAGTGCGCGGAAACCGGTAACCCGAGGATACATGTATACTACTTTCTGGCACCAAACAATATATAGAACTTCCTTATTTCTGAGATTGTGACAATTATAATTTCCCTGCCGAGCAGAGCGAGGCGAATTCTTTTTTCTGAAGATGTAATACCAAACTTGTTCAAGCACTGTCAAGCGTAGAAAGCTAGAATTTATCGGACATTATTTCCATTGTCAAACAGATCGAATAAGGCATAGAATAGTTTTCTGAGTTTGCGGTATTATTCCAGGTTATATTTTATAACATAGAGTATTTATATTTCATGATGGCCGAGCGGAGCGAGTGTTAACAAATTCTCTGTAACAATGGTAAAAATGTAGGTTTTCGGTTAAAATGTTGATGTTTGTGTCATGCCTTTCATGTGCATGTAGTTTAGGCGAAGATTTTGGCAATTAAATATTGATTTAGTTTGTCATAAAAATGAATTATGATTTGACTGTTTGTCTTTTATTGTGAATTTGTATGCATGCATATGTACAAGGGCAACATCTGCTTAAAAGGATATATATATACATGCCAGGCTTTTATGCTAACATTGGTTATTATTCACCTGATAACGTGATGCTAAGGTGGATGCTTTACTGTCTTTGAAATTTTTGAAATTTACATTTTTTAACAGGTATAATAAATCACTCCTGGTGATCATGTGTACATGAAACCACAGGTGAAAATACAGGTTTATCTACAAATGTATAATGAAATGGACTCTACCTTTGAAATAACAAGTAACATATATATACCTAATTCCAACAGATGGTTTTATCCTCTCTCTCCACGAACAGGGTGATCACCACACCGTGACATTAGAACAATACAATTAGGTAGACAGTCCGTTGAGCCTTCGTCTGCTGGATAACCGAAATACGCGGTAGTGAAGCGGACGTAAAACCCATCAATTAATCAGTTGAGCCTTCACCACTGACCTGACTGGAGACCCTACTAATATATAAACAAAAGAGGATTAATCCCCTATTGTTTAGAGTATAAGTGTGGACTCCTTGTTTGGGCAACTGCACCCTTAGGCATATATATAGATATTCAAACTGCTGCTTGCCATAGAAAATCATAGTTCACAGGATGGTTGATATTAGAAGAAAATCCCATATGAAAAAGAGGAAAATCTTCAAAAACCCAAGTCCAGATTATTTTTGGACACAGAAAAAAGGGTGTTAAGGCAACACCCCTGGGTCCGCCACTGAGACTGATCAGAACTTCACCAGAGACAAATACTTTAATGGCCATCAAGACACCAGGAATGTAGAAGACAACTGGAACATGATTAAAGAATTTATACTAGGAATCACCAAAACCAATGTACCAACTAAAACATCAAAAGGAAAACAGTCAATACCATGGATCACTAATAACATCAAGGTCATGATAAAACGGAAGAACAGAACACACGCCAACTATAAAAAAACCAACAGCGTGAGAATAAAACGAAAATGGCAAGAACTAAGACGCACAATTAACAAGGAAATTGAAACAGCACACAACAACTACGTCAAACTTAATAGGGGATATAAAACAGGATTCCAAACCATTTTGGAAATATATTAACAACCAGAAGGCAGACAAACAGGGAATACCACCACTTAAGACTCAAGATAGTTAGACCGCCGTTACAGACCAACAGAAAGCGGAGGCATTGAATAAACAGTTTACAAGTGTTTATACTAAGACGAAATACGAATCCATTCCATACCAGACACCACTCGTAGACAAAATGAGGAACATCACAGTATCAAGCAAAGGTGTGGAGAAGATTTTAAAGAACATCAATGCATCAAAAGCGATGGGTCCTGATGGTATACACCCCAGAGTTATAAAAGAATTGGCACCTAACATATCGGAGGTAATTTCTCACTTTTTCCAACAATCCATCAACAGAGGAACCATCCCAGATGAATGTTCAAAAAGAACGATAGAACCATCCCAAGTAATTACAGACCAGTATCTCTAACATGTATTACTTGCAAACTTCTAGAACATGTCATTTGCTCGAACCTAATGCAGCACTTTGAAGATCATAACATCTTAAATAGCCGACAACATGCATTTAGAAGACGACACAGCTGTGAAACCCAACTCATTAACGTGATTCACGACTGGGCAACTGCAATTGACAACAGGAAACAAACTGATATATTTATTTTGGACTTTGAAAAAGCATTTGACACTGTACCACACGAGCTTTTAAAAAGTAAACTTCACAAATATGGTGTGCCGAAAAATATCTTGAATTGGATTAACGCCTTCCTATCTAAAAGATCTCGGTGCGTTGTAGTGAATGGAATTAAATCTGAAACATCAACAGTACTATCAGGAGTACCTCAAGGAACAGTTCTTGGTCCCATCCTATTTCTAGTCCATATCAACGATATAGCAGATAATGTAACATCTGAAATTAGGCTGTTCGCAGACGACTGTGTATGCTACAGAGAAATAAAAAACGAAGATGACTGTGCAGAACTACAGAAAGATATTGACACTCTTGGTAACTGGGCTAATAATTGGGGTATGAGATTTCAACCAATTAAATGCAACATGATGACATTGAGCCGCAAGAAGAAGACAACATCATTCGAATATACATTAAAAGATACCAAACTCCAATTCTTAACATCTATCAAATACCTAGGAGTCAACATTACCAATGACCTACACTGGGGAAAACACATAGATGAGATATGCAACAAATCTTACAGGACATTAGGATTATTGAAAAGAAATCTTCAATCATGTCCACTTGAAGTTAAACTCCAGGCATATAAAGGACTCATACGACCTGTCCTCGAATATGCGAGCACTGCCTGGGACCCACACCAAATATATCTTCAAGATCAGCTGGAAAATGTACAAAAAAGAGCGGCAAGGTTCATAACATCAAACTACAACTACGGCCCAGGTAGTATGACAGCAATTTTAGACCAGCTGCAACTACCATCCCTAAAAGATCGCCGAACTCAAAACAGACTTATCCTCTTCTGCAAAGGCATACACGGTCAAGCCAACCTACCATCTGATCAATTGAAAGAACCATCTAGGACCACCAAGAACATGCATAGCCAACATTACCTGAGAGTCCAAATAAAGACAGACACTTTAAAATTCAGCTTCATACCAAACACAATTCAAGATTGGAACCTACTACCACCGGATATTTTCACCAAAATCAAAACAGCTAAAGAACCAGCTAAAACTCTCAGTGATATCGTAAGGGGGGTCCCACTTAAGTAAGTTACTTGACGCACGCGCGGTGTAATAATATCCTTGGATGTGTCACCGTATCCCTATCAAGATCAAGACTTGGCCTAGTCTGAATTATTCTGACGTTTTATCAACTTTTTTTTATATCGGTCTGTAATCGACGACAGACCGATATCAAAAAAAAAGTCGATAAAACGTCAGAATAATTCGGACTATACTGACTAGGCCCTAATACTAATATCCGTTCTAGACTCGTCGATGCCTAAGTTAATGTCGCAAGAGGATGTTATTTCATGTGAAACTACAGCTGCTTGAAAGATGTCATGTATCAACTTGTTCTTTGAAGATGATGCGGGTTTTTTTGTGTTTCCGATGTTGACAACTTTAAAAATACTAATAATAAAATGGGCACCAGGTACCCTAGGTTGGAACTTCCGGATACGTAATGATTGTCGGCTATCGGTTAACCAGTTAAATCACAGACTTAGATAACAATCTAATTACGTGGTTAAATTTAATATATTTTTCAATTGAACCACACATCATTTAATCACTTTTCCGAACTACAAAATAAATAAATAAATAAATAAATAAAAATATAATAGTATAATTGAATTTTTGATGTGCATGTGACTGCTTATTTGCTTACGTGGCCGCTACGCGCCTGGTTACATTGTTTTCTAAGACT
Source organism: Mizuhopecten yessoensis (assembly GCF_002113885.1). NCBI lineage: Eukaryota > Metazoa > Mollusca > Bivalvia > Pectinida > Pectinidae > Mizuhopecten > Mizuhopecten yessoensis. The sequence continues at coordinate 358,216 of NW_018406312.1, forward strand.
TTTTTTGTAGACAGGGCCCGGGTTTCTCTGGTTACTGTTTGTCCTTTCATGTCTAATGTTACGTTACTTGTACTCTTCAAACTTGTGGTTTGATATATATAGCGAAACGAACAGACAAACACGACAACGAACGAAAGGTCAGTCGTGAAGTTTGTAGGAACATTCTATTCTGTCTGTAAAACTGAGTATTCTAGAGAAAATTAATCACGTATGCGACAGGAGGAAAGGTATGCTCGACTTTCCTTGCAGTATTTCTTCGCCTTATGAATGCAATGAGTATGTTCTGTAGGAAACTGGAAAAATCCAGAGTACAGTCATACAACTAATATCCCCCAACAAATTCTCAAAGGAACCAAAGACGTTTACAATCGCAATCATGGACATCGACATTAGAGGAGTTCAACCGAATACAATGTCACTTTTGGAGACATAACATGGAAACCCTTACATCGAGGAACCGTCTCGTGTCCACCATGTTCAAACTATAGTGTAATCGGTAACTCTATGCGTATTACTAGTATTACAAAGGGATTGGAATAAGAAATATCCTGTCAGTCATTAGAAACTCTAGCTTGGAGACTTACAACAAACATATCGATGGCTTGGCAAAACTTCCGACTTTTTAAACGGGATTTTAGGGACACCCTTTCATCAAAAATGAACATTTGATATGTCCACTCTGTTCTCTACCATATAACACAACACCATCTATAGGAACGCCTTAAAGGGTCTGTTATTGTAAGTGATTTCTTTTTAAGAACAGCGAACGGTGTTTTTGGAAGCACATTTTGAGAGAGAAAGTATTCACAAAAGCAAAATAGATACTGAGCGTGCAAACTAACGAAGTCCTCGTTGGCAATACCTTTGTTGAGTTCAATGGCAAGACTTCAAAGATGGTTGGCATTCCCTTGGAACAAACTATGCCGCTCTTCCGAACGACTGGTTTTTCGTTGCTTACGAGGCTGAATTTACCAAAGAGCTCATCAGGACAGGCAATCAGGACCTTGCCGAGTCTTTTCAGTTACAGTTCAGACATATCGACGATGTTCTGCACAGCAATCTCTATGGCACATTTGTGCAGGTGTGTTACGGTTCTTACTATTACACTATCCAGTCTGTTCAGGATAAGGCGTCCTGGGTGGACACAATTAGTGGACACAGTAACTCGAATATCTAATGGTAGTAGGAGTGCATTTACTTACAAGTAATTGCCTACAGTGTGTTTAAGAGGGCAATAATTAATTGTTCTGGGATTTTACTGGAACTATTTTTTTTTAATTTTTTTTATACAAATTTTAATCCCTCAGCATTTTGATATTCTCATTTTCATAGATCTTTGATATATGCATATGCGAATATTCAGTGGTTGTTGGAGGCTGCCAGGGTTGAGGAGCCCTGGGATCAGCCCCCCGAACAGTGACTTCTGGAACTAGTAGATGCTCCTTACGAGCTGCTGACATCCGAGTACAATGGAGCCAGAGTCTCCATCAGTGTGAACATTGGTTTTTGCTTTGCTATATAATGCCATGTGATAAGCGAAGGTTAGAAAAGCTTTTGCTGAATTTTTAATTCCTTTTTCTGATTAAAGAGGGCAGATATTAACTCAAAAGCTTTAGATGAAGGCTCAATATTGATACGGACAAAAAGGACATTTTAAATAAAACCACCAAACATTCAGGATCCACTAACAGCAAGTATTTCAGCTTTCAGTGTCTGGTAGTTGTTTTAGAAGTATGTTACGTTTTAAATGGGATAACAGATACAATACAAACTTCCTTACTCTGTGGTGAATTCAGAACAGGATGCTGCCTTAGATAATAGCGGGTCATTAAAATGACTAATACTAAAATGTTACTGGCCCATTCATATAAAAGTTGGCCATTAAAATAAAGCATCATTTAGCAATGCTGGCCTGATCAAAAATAGCATTTGATGTTGGTGTTTGGTTTATTTTCTACATCACAAGTTCCATTGACTACTTCGACAATCAAACACACCATAGACCAATCAATTACAAACCCATTAAACTACCCCATCACAAACCCATCACTACCCAATCACAGACCCATCACTACCCATCCCATACTAGTCAACCCTCCCCATACAACTACCCCATCACAAACCCATCACTCCCCAATCACAGCCCCATCACAACCCAATCACAGCCCCATCACAACCCAATCCCAGACCCATCACAACCCAATCACAGCCCCATCACACCCCAATCACAGACCCACCACTACCCAAACACAGACCCATCCCTACCCAAACACAGACCCATCCCTACCCAACTACCAAATCACAGACCCATCACTACCCATCCCATACTAGTCAACCCCCCCCATACCAGTCCCATACTCGTCAACCCTCCCCATACCAGTCGCATACTAGTCAACCCTCTCCATACCAATCCGATACTAGTCAACCCTCTCCATACCAGTCCCAGACTAGTCAACCCTCCTCATACCAGTGCCATACTAGTCAACCCTCTCCATACCAACCCCATACTAGTCAACCCCCCCCATACCAGTCCCATACTCGTCAACCCTCCCCATACCAGTCGCATACTAGTCAACCCTCTCCATTCCAATCCCATACTAGTCAACCCCCCCCATACCAGTCCCATACTCGTCAACCCTCCCCATACCAGTCGCATACTAGTCAACCCTCTCCATACCAACCCCATACTAGTCAACCCTCTCCATACCAATCCGATACTAGTCAACCCTCTCCATACCAGTCCCATACTAGTCAACTCTCCCCATACCAGTCCCATACTTGTCAACTCTCCTCATACCAGTCCCATACTCGTCAACCCTCCCCATACCAGTCGCATACTAGTCAACCCTCTCCATACCAGTCCCAGACTAGTCAACCCTCCTCATACCAGTCCCATACTAGTCAACTCTCCCCATACCAGTCCCCTACTAGTAAACCCTCCTCATACCAGTGCCATACTAGTCAACCCTCCCCATACCAGTCGCATACTAGTCAACCCTCTCCATACCAATCCGATACTAGTCAACCCTCTCCATACCAATCCCATACTAGGGTAGTTGTTTTAGAAGTATGTTACGTTTTAAATGGGATAACAGATACAATACAAACTTCCTTACTCTGTGGTGAATTCAGAACAGGATGCTGCCTTAGATAATAGCGGGTCATTAAAATGACTAATACTAAAATGTTACTGGCCCATTCATATAAAAGTTGGCCATTAAAATAAAGCATCATTTAGCAATGCTGGCCTGATCAAAAATAGCATTTGATGTTGGTGTTTGGTTTATTTTCTACATCACAAGTTCCATTGACTACTTCGACAATCAAACACCCCATAGACCAATCAATTACAAACCCATTAAACTACCACATCACAAACCCATCACTCCCCAATCACAGCCCCATCACAACCCAATCACAGCCCCATCACAACCCAATCACACACCCATCACAACCCAATCCCAGACCCATCACTACCCATCCCATACTAGTCAACCCTCTCCATACCAGTCCCATACTCGTCAACCCTCCCCATACCAGTCGCATACTAGTCAACCCTCCTCATACAAGTCCCATACTAGTCAACGCTCCCCATACCAGTCCCCTACTAGTAAACCCTCCTCATACCAGTCCCATACTCGTCAACCCTCCCCATACCAGTCGCATACTAGTCAACCCTCCTCATACCAGTCCCCTACTAGTAAACCCTCCTCATACCAGTCCCCTACTAGTAAACCCTCCTCATACCAGTCCCCTACTAGTCAACCCTCCCCATACCAGTCCCATACTAGTCAACCCTCTCCATACCAATCCCATACTAGTCAAC
>NW_018406312.1:366098-428674 GCF_002113885.1 Mizuhopecten yessoensis
ACCCATCACTACCCAATCACAGACCCATCACTACCCAACTACCCAATCACAGACTCATCACTACCCAATCACAGACCCATCACTACCCAATCACAGACCCATCACTACCCAACTACCCAATCACAGACCCATCACTACCCAATCACAGACCCATCACTACCCAACTACCCAAACACTAACACTACAGATTCCCAATAGTCGAGTCAGACACTACTGGCTACCTCAGTATTGATGAGGAGGGATATAGCTGGACTACTCAAATCAAAGAAGTAAATTAATATCACCCCAGTAAAATCATTTGCAATCATGAGCAATTCATAGTTAATGTAATTTTGAACAGGAAATAATTTGTCACAAATTACATCTCTTTGCTGCTATTTTGTTTAAATGATAAGGTTCAAATGTATTGTAAAAAAAACCTGCACAGTCTCCATTTTACCAGTCTGATCAGACAAAAATATTCAATTGAAAACTGTTGGCTTGGTATAAAAAATTTTTTTATTCATGTTAATAATACAAAACCATTAATTACAAATTATGCTTGTAGTGACAAGTTTGATATTTCATTCAAAATACATCAATATAGAGGTATTGTTAGTGGTTAATGATTAAACATACAAGAAGGACGCATAATACTGTTAGCACTATTGGCGTGCTTCCTCTCCATGATGTGTCCATAACCATGTAAATAAAGCAGATCAATATTACAAACTTCATTGCATATACAAAATCATGACCACTGATGAGATTTGATTCTGATTTCATATTACACTGAATAACACATTGATCATAATGTCTCTTAAGTCTGTATGCTCTCAGCACAAGATCAGCCCTCCCCCATACCAGTCCCCTACTAGTCAACCCTCCTCATACCAGTCCTATACTAGTCAACCCTTCCCATACCAGTCCCCTACTAGTCAACCCTCCTCATACCAGTCCCATACTAGTCAACCCTCCCCATACCAGTCCCATACTAGTCAACCCTCTCCATACCAGTCCCATACTAGTCAACCCTCCCCATACCAGTCCCATACTAGTCAACCCTCCCCATACCAGTCCCATACTAGTCAACCCTCCCCATACCAGTCCCATACTAGTCAACCCTCCCCATACCAGTCCCATACTAGTCAACCCTCCCCATACCAGTCCCATACTAGTCAACCCTCCCCATACCAGTCCCATACTAGTCAACCCTCCCCATACCAGTCCCATACTAGTCAACCCTCCCCATACCAGTCCCATACTAGTCAACCCTCCCCATACCAGTCCCATACTAGTCAACCCTCCCCATACCAGTCCCATACTAGTCAACCCTCCCCATACCAGTCCCATACTAGTCAACCCTCCCCATACCAGTCCCATACTAGTCAACCCTCCCCATACCAGTCCCATACTAGTCAACCCTCCCCATACCAGTCCCATACTAGTCAACCCTCCCCATACCAGTCCCATACTAGTCAACCCTCCCCATACCAGTCCCATACTAGTCAACCCTCCCCATACCAGTCCCATACTAGTCAACCCTCCCCATACCAGTCCCATACTAGTCAACCCTCCCCATACCAGTCCCATACTAGTCAACCCTCCCCATACCAGTCCCATACTAGTCAACCCTCCCCATACCAGTCCCATACTAGTCAACCCTCCCCATACCAGTCCCATACTAGTCAACCCTCCCCATACCAGTCCCATACTAGTCAACCCTCCCCATACCAGTCCCATACTAGTCAACCCTCCCCATACCAGTCCCATACTAGTCAACCCTCCCCATACCAGTCCCATACTAGTCAACCCTCCCCATACCAGTCCCATACTAGTCAACCCTCCCCATACCAGTCCCATACTAGTCAACCCTCCCCATACCAGTCCCATACTAGTCAACCCTCCCCATACCAGTCCCATACTAGTCAACCCTCCCCATACCAGTCCCATACTAGTCAACCCTCCCCATACCAGTCCCATACTAGTCAACCCTCCCCATACCAGTCCCATACTAGTCAACCCTCCCCATACCAGTCCCATACTAGTCAACCCTCCCCATACCAGTCCCATACTAGTCAACCCTCCCCATACCAGTCCCATACTAGTCAACCCTCCTCATACCAGTCCCATACTAGTCAACCCTCCCCATACAAGTCCCATACTAGTCAACCCTCCCCATACCAGTCCCAGACTAGTCAACCCTCCTCATACCAGTCCCATACTAGTCAACCCTTCCCATACCAGTCCCATACTTGTCAACTCTCCTCATACCAGTCCCCTACTAGTCAACCCTCTCCATACCAGTCCCATACTAGTCAACCCTCCCCATACCAGTCCCCTACTAGTCAACCCTCCTCATACCAGTCCCATACTAGTCAACCCTTCCCATGCCAGTCCCATACTTGTCAACCCTCCTATTACCAGTCCCATACTAGTCAACCCTTCCCATACCAGTCCCATACTTGTCAACCCTCCTATTACCAGTCCCATACTAGTCAACCCTTCCCATACCAGTCCCATACTTGTCAACCCTCCTCATACCAGTCCCATACAAGTCAACCCTCCTCATACCAGTCCCATACCTGTCAACCCTCCCCATACCAGTCCCATACAAGTCAACCCTCCCCATACCAGTCCCATACTAGTCAACCCTCCCCATACCAGTCCCCAACTAGTCAACCCTCTCCAAACCAGTCCCATACAAGTCAACCCTCTCCATACCAGTCCCATACAAGTCAACCCTCTCCATACCAGTCCCATACTAGTCAACCCTCTCACTACCAGCCCCATACTAGTAAATCCTCCCCATACCAGTCCCCTACTAGTCAACCCTCTCCTTACCAGTCCCATACTAGTCAACCCTCCCCATACCAGTCCCATACTAGTCAACCCTTACCATGCCAGTCCCAGACTAGTCAACCCTCCCCATACAAGTCCCATACTAGTCAACCCTTGCCATGCCAGTCCCAGACTAGTCAACCCTCCCCATACCAGTCCCATACTAGTCAACCCTCTCGAAACCAGTCCCATACAAGTCAACCCTCTCCATACAAGTCCCATACAAGTCAACCCTCTCCATACCAGTCCCATACTAGTCAACCCTCCCCATGCCAGTCCCATACTAGTCAACCCTCCCCATACAAGTCCCATACTAGTCAACCCTTCCCATGCCAGTCCCAGACTAGTCAACCCTCCCCATGCCAGTCCCAGACTAGTCAATTCTTTAGGAACTAGTCCAATGCTAATAAGCCCTCATGGAATTAGTCCCCTCTTAGTCGGCCCTCTCCACACCAGTCTCGTACTATTTGGCCCTCTTGAAACAAGTGTTCTTCTAGTCACTCCTCCCCACATTATTACCGAATCTTGTCTCTCCTCCTCACACCAGGGGTTGCTGCTAGTTTGTCCTCCCTTCACTAGTCTCCTGCTGGTCAGCCCTCCATATACCAGTTCCATGCCATTTTGCTCTCCCAACAATAGGCCCTGTAAGTCAGCCCTCCATATATCAGTTCCATGTCATTCTGCCCTCCCAACAATAGGCCCTGTAAGTCAGCCCTCCATATATCAGTTCCATGTCATTCTGCCCTCCCAACAATAGGCCCTGGAAGTCAGTCCTCCTTGACCACCAGTCCCTTACAGTTCTTTCTCTGCACATCAGGCCAATCATCACCTGTCCTTCATTCAAGTCGATCAGGCTGAGTTTCCATAGGATAAAGCTCCCTCTCCCGGTCCCCTACCATTCTCACAAAGCTCCTCAGAAGGGTTGCATTACTATGACATAGAGAGGCCACAAACAGGGAATCTGGAATTTCATAATGTTAGTCGCATAAATAAAGATAATCACCTTAAGAAAAAAAATCAAATGAGTTTTAAATTACAGAACCTCTCTCTCTCTGTCTATTGTTATAAAGTTCTTTTTATTATACATAAGTGAGGTAATAAAGAAATCTGATGCTGAGTAGCGCCTACAAACTATGCCTGAGGTAAGAATACTCCCTAAACTAGTATCAATTATTTTGCACTATTTCAATTTCAACCTTTTTCTTTTCTAATTTGATGGATTGTGCATCGGGCTAGACCTATGTCATAATGTTCTCTCCAAACAATGTATTGAAACTAGTTGAGAATAATACCTGTGATGATATATGAAGAAATATTAAATTGGTGTCGGTGTGAGGTTGAACATAAATAATCTTTAGTAAAAGTCGATTTTAATCACTGGTATTGCATCATCCCAGTAGCAATGTTTGCAACTTTAATTCGGTACAGTAAATGTTTAAACGAACAGTAGCCATGAACTTACCCTGTAGTAGAATTGTCAATGGCACAGTTTCCATCAGAGTCAACTTTGATCCTGAACTGATTTTCTCTCTCTCGTCTTGAAAAGTTGAATTACACTCTGCTCTAGTCTCCATCTCACTTTGTACATCTGATTCACGCTCCGAGTCCATTGTGCTAGTTTGTGGAATGCTTTCTTTACCAATGTTCTCCAGTTTTTCCTGAATCGCATCAAGCTGCTTTAGGACCCTGACTGGACCTCCTGCATACTCCTCACAAATCAGGAGCTGCTGGACTCTTGTCCCATCTGTGTCTTGAAGGAAACCAATCTGTGAGTAATAACAAAGACTTGCTGATGATCAAGATACAAAATTATCAAAAAAATGTGTATCTGTTTCTGATACAGAGTGAACTGTTATAATTAACAGTAGAGTATGTCCTATAATAATGGTACTGTTACAGGAGAGAAAAAAGGCACGGACAGACTGAGGTTCGAACCCAGGACCTTCCAAACTCTAGACAGAGGCTCTACCAATTGAGCTACCTTGTCGCTGACAATCGACCCAGTCTAGTTCTGCTACTGTACAATTATCATATACTACCTGTACACAGGCAATGGTATACTATGGTACTCCTGTGATATCTTTGATTATACATGAGTTTCATTCATAAAACTTTCAGTTACATTGGATTATTTCTCCGATATGTACATATACATTTCTGCCAATACAACACGACACAAATGCAACTGCAGTTGGATACTATATACAAATTTTCTCCTTCCAGGGTGATATTATAAAGAGCAATACCTACAATACTTACAGAGAGAAACTTCTACATGTCATATGAAACAATGTTAATTACAAAACTTACCCTACTGAAACTGTGACCCATCATATACACTATGCCAGCAGTGAACCGCGTCAGGCAGGTGGACATTCGGACTATCAGCGAGTCTGCCATCTTTAGTTTCTACAACAGGACTGGTCAGATAAAAACCTTTGCACACCTCTTCCGTTTTCAAAAGGATTCTCCTTTTATTACAAACATTATTCCTCATTACTCCATTTTAAAATTCTGACAAGACGACCTATCAGCACACCAGTGTTTGTACTTAGGCAAAGGCTCCAGACCTAAACAATGCACATGTATGAGGTGAGGGCTGGTAAGTCTTTAGATCTTGCTATGGTGTGACAGTTTTGAAATAAGAACGATGCAATATTAAATGAGACTATCATGACATTAGGGTATTTGGCTTTGAAAGTGTCTGTGTCCATGACAACATTGTTCACTGAGACAGAATTTCTGTTACCTTTAACAGTGTGTGTGTCCATGACAACAGGGTACACTGAGACAGAATTTCTGTTACCTTTAACAGTGTGTGTGTCCATGACAACAGGGAACACTGAGACAGAATCTCTGTTACCTTTAACAGTGTCTGCGTCCATGACAACAGGGTACACTGAGACAGAATCTCTGTTCCCTTTAACAGTGTCTGTGTCCATGACAACAGGGTACCCTGAGACAGAATCTCTGTTACCTTTAACAGTGTCTGCGTCCATGACAACAGGGTACACTGAGACAGAATCTATGTTACCTTTAACAGTGTGTGTGTCCATGACAATAGGGTACACTGAGACAGAATTCCTGTTACCTTTAACAGTGTCTGTGTCCATGACAACAGGGTACACTGAGACAGAATCTCTGTTACCTTTAACAGTGTGTGTGTCCATGACAACAGGGTACACTGAGACAGAATCTCTGTTACCTTTAACAGTGTGTGTGTCCATGACAACAGGGTACACTGAGACAGAATCTCTGTTACCTTTAACAGTGTGTGTGTCCATGACAACAGGGTACACTGAGACAGAATCTCTGTTACCTTTAACAGTGTGTGTGTCCATGACAACAGGGTACACTGAGACAGAATCTCTGTTACCTTTAACAGTGTGTGTGTCCATGACAACAGGGTACACTGAGACAGAATCTCTGTTACCTTTAACAGTGTGTGTGTCCATGACAACAGGGTACACTGAGACAGAATCTCTGTTACCTTTAACAGTGTGTGTGTCCATGACAACAGGGTACACTGAGACAGAATCTCTGTTACCTTTAACAGTGTGTGTGTCCATGACAACAGGGTACACTGAGACAGAATCTCTGTTACCTTTAACAGTGTGTGTGTCCATGACAACAGGGTACACTGAGACAGAATCTCTGTTACCTTTAACAGTGTGTGTGTCCATGACAACAGGGTACACTGAGACAGAATCTCTGTTACCTTTAACAGTGTGTGTGTCCATGACAACAGGGTACACTGAGACAGAATCTCTGTTACCTTTAACAGTGTGTGTGTCCATGACAACAGGGTACACTGAGACAGAATCTCTGTTACCTTTAACAGTGTGTGTGTCCATGACAACAGGGTACACTGAGACAGAATCTCTGTTACCTTTAACAGTGTGTGTGTCCATGACAACAGGGTACACTGAGACAGAATCTCTGTTACCTTTAACAGTGTGTGTGTCCATGACAACAGGGTACACTGAGACAGAATCTCTGTTACCTTTAACAGTGTGTGTGTCCATGACAACAGGGTACACTGAGACAGAATCTCTGTTACCTTTAACAGTGTGTGTGTCCATGACAACAGGGTACACTGAGACAGAATCTCTGTTACCTTTAACAGTGTGTGTGTCCATGACAACAGGGTACACTGAGACAGAATCTCTGTTACCTTTAACAGTGTGTGTGTCCATGACAACAGGGTACACTGAGACAGAATCTCTGTTACCTTTAACAGTGTGTGTGTCCATGACAACAGGGTACACTGAGACAGAATCTCTGTTACCTTTAACAGTGTGTGTGTCCATGACAACAGGGTACACTGAGACAGAATCTCTGTTACCTTTAACAGTGTGTGTGTCCATGACAACAGGGTACACTGAGACAGAATCTCTGTTACCTTTAACAGTGTGTGTGTCCATGACAACAGGGTACACTGAGACAGAATCTCTGTTACCTTTAACAGTGTGTGTGTCCATGACAACAGGGTACACTGAGACAGAATCTCTGTTACCTTTAACAGTGTGTGTGTCCATGACAACAGGGTACACTGAGACAGAATTTCTGTTACCTTTAACATTGTGTGTCTCCCTGACAACAGGGTACACTGAGACAGACTCTCTGTTACCTTTAACAGTGTGTGTGTCCATGACAATAGGGTACACTGAGACAGACTCTCTGTTACCTTTAACAGTATGTGTGTCCATGACAACAGGGTACACTGAGACTGAATTTCTGTTACCTTTAACATTGTGAGTCTCCCTGACAACAGGGGACACTGAGACAGAATTTCTGTTACCTTTAACAGCATGTGTGTCCATGACAATAGGGTACGCTGAGACAGACTCTCTGGTACCTTTAACAGTGTGTGTCTCCCTGACATCAGGGTACACTGAGACAGTCTCTCTGTTACCTTTAAAAGTGTGTGTGTCCATGACAACAGGGTACACTGAGACAGAATCTCCATCTCCCCACAGTACTTGTCTGTTGTGATATCCACATAGAAAATGATGTTGTCATCTTCATCAGGAGACTTGACTGATGTTAACCCCATGTGCAGTACCTACAAAGAAATATTAGATAACAATGAAAGTCATCGATGACATAAGTGGTGCATTATTTAAAACTGTTTATCTGTTTAATACTTGTTTCTCAATACATTTTTACACTGTCTATAATTACTTTGAAAACAAAGGGTAAAACAATTTAACACACATTGATTAGAACCCACACTACCGGAAACATAAACAGAACTGGGTTTTGAATTTGACATTTTTACTTTTTTAGGAAAGAAATTACACTCACTGTAACTGTGATCCTAATTAGATTGTTACTCCCTGTAACCCTAGTTACTCATTGTAAATGTGATTCTAGTCACTCTCCTAGTTACATTGTTACTTCCTGTAACCCTAGTTACTCATTGTCACTCCCTTTAACCCTAGTTACTCATTATCATTGCCTGTAACCCTAGTTACTCATTGTAAATGTGATTCTAGTCACTCTCCTAGTTACATAGCCACTCCTTGTAACCCCAATGTGATTCTAGTCACTCTCCTAGTTACATTGCCACTCCCTGTAACCCAAATGTGATTCTAGTCACTCTCCTAGTTACATTGCCACTCCCTGTAACCCCAATGTGATTCTAGTCACTTTCCTAGTTTCATTGCCACTCCCTGTAACCCTAGTTACTCATTGTCATTTCCTGTAACCATAGTTACTCATTATCATTGCCTGTAACCCTAGTTACTCATTGTCATTGCCTCTAACCATAGTTACTCATTATCATTGGCTGTAACCATAGTTACTCATTGTAAATTTGATTCTAGTCACTCTCCTAGTTTCATTGCCACTCCCTGTTACCCCAGTTACTCATTGTCATTGCCTGTAACCATAGTTACTCATTATCATTGCCTCTAACCCTAGTTACTCATTATCATTGCCTGTAACAATAGTTACTCATTGTAAATTTGATTCTAGTCACTCTCCTAGTTACGTTGTCACTCCCTGTAACCCTAGTTACTCTTGTCATTGCCTGTAACCCTAGTTACTCATTATCATTGCCTGTAACCCTTGTTACTCATTGTCATTGCCTGTAACCAGTTACTCATTATCGTTGCCTCTAACCATAGTTACTCATTATCATTGCCTGTAACCATAGTTACTCATTGTAAATTTGATTCTAGTCACTCTCCTAGTTTCAATGCCACTCCCTGTAACCCAGTTACTCATTGTCATTGCCTGTAACCGTAGTTACTCATTATCATTGCCTGTAACCCTAGTTACTCATTGTCATTGCCTGTAACCATAGTTACTCATTATCATTGCCTCTAACCCTTGTTACTCATTATCATTGCCTGTAACCATAGTTACCTATTGTAAATTTGATTCTAGTCACTCTCCTAGCTACATTGTCACTCCCTGTAACCCTAGTTACTCATTGTAAATGTGATTCTAGTCACTCTCCTAGTAGTCCGAATGATTCTGACGTTTTATCGACTTTTTTCATATTGGTCTGTCGTCAATTAACGTCAGAACTCCGGCCCTCTATAATATGCGGGAAATATGCAACCCGTGCCTTGAGCACACTTCTTTCGATCAATGTGCGACATGTGTGTGAAAGTGACGATTTGTTTCTAAAATATCAGTTGGAAGTGCGCTCCGGGCACGGGTTGCATATTTCCCACATATTATAGAGGGCCGGAGTTCTGACGTTAATCGACGACAGACCGATATGAAAAAAGTCGATAAAACGTCAGAATAATTCGGACTACTCTCCTAGTTACATTGCCACTCCCTGTAACCCCAATTACTCACTCTACATGTGATTCTAGTCACTCTCCTAGTTACAAAGCCACTCCCTGTAACCCCAGTTACACAGCCACTCCCTGTAACCCGAGTTACTCACTGTAAATGTGATTCTAGTTACTCTATCACTATAACTATGTCCCTAGTTACACTGTCACTCACTATAATTGTGACCCCCAATTAAACTGTCACTCACTGTAACTGTAATCCTAGTTACTCGCGTCATTTACTGTAATTTTGTAATTTGGTTAAACAGTAAGCTTACAGGCACATCTCGGTTTTTTATATAAATCTTTACTGACACTCATAGTAACTGATCCTACTTTTGATATCCTAGGATCTTCCCATTTATCGTCGTCAGATGATGGAGTTTCATCAGACAGCAGGACAACAGTGTAGTCTGACTTTTCCTCTGTGACCTCTGACCTCTCACACTCACTTCCCGTGGACTCCTCACAGTCATGAGTGAGGCCATCTAAAGCATGACTGACAGATGACAATGGAGGAGCGTGTAGGCTGTTTCTGTAATCCTGTATAAGTAAGAAACATCTCTACAATCCACACAGCATAATGAACACCAATTGTATCAGCCTGGTGACATTCTAATTCATCTATGGATATTTTAATGGTTCTGCAGCTTAATGGCCCAGTGAAAATCAAATAGGCTAATCATAAACATTTACCAGAATGAAACATACGTAAATTAAATATTTAAATGTAGATATAATTCTTTAAAACAAACAATCAAAAAGGCAAAACCATGAAAATGTTTATCATTGTACTAAGAAGAAAACTACTTGTTTAATGTATTGAGTTTAATTGATAAGCAATGTCCAGTGGTTTCCTATAGTAGAGTTATGACAGTATAGTAGGAACAGCTACATCTGTAAAGTATCGACAAGCTTCAGCACAAGTTGTATGTACTGGGGTTTCCAGCTAAAGATTAACAACTTTTGTTTTCTTTTGTTGAAATGGTGAAAGAAAAGAAGATGAGAAAATAAGCACAAACTAAAAGTTGGGAGGAGGGAATGACAAGGAAATTAAAAGATATGGACAAAAAGAGGTTATAAATGTTATAAATCATTACAAGAAGAAACGTGTGATAGCTTCCAAACCAGCATGAGTTGAAGGAATTCAGCTGGGTTTGTCATTACAACAGCTACACTATATTTCTTCAAAACTTTGGACCAGTGTATTTGGATTTCAGGTAAGTTTTGAAAAGCACTTGCCCATACTAATGGCCCGAAACTGCTAAAAGAATTCACACCTTGGCATTTTGTATGAGTTCCTGCATCTGCTGTATGAGTTTGCCATCACAGAAGCGGGAGTTGATGAGACGGGACACTGGCTTGCCACATGAACAGTCCTCACCATCCATATCCTCCAGAAACGCCTCAAACTACAGATACAACAAGTGAACACACACCAGTGCACATCAAGAAATATTGATAACAAACCAGCATATAGGTCGGTATACCTTATTTATGTACACATATATCAGCATCAGCATCTTAACACGTGGATGAACAAGCATAAATCAATCAATGTTAACTTGTACACAAACAAATGTCGGTCAGTAAGTTTTAACAGCATGGTACATATTAACATCCGCATCATTAGACAGAAATCAGTGATAGAGACTTCTATGTAAACTCTTCAATTCCTTTAATCCGACTTCATGTGAAATACACGTCATTCTCTCATTTCCCTGTGTGTAAGATAGAGCTGTCCAGGGTAAGAAAGGGGTGTAGGAAATTTCTATCTTACACCCCATTTCACATGACGTCACAAATTTGGAACTCTCCGATGCCGCAATGCAAAAGCGACGTGATGAAATTAAAACCTTTTACATTACATTTACCGTACATGTTAGAAAGATGTGATTAATTTTTCTGCGCAAACATTGTTTGCAAATATGGGATATGCTTAATCTGTCTGGCTGATTCGTTTTCGTCTAAAAAGCTCAGGGGAAAAAATTATATTTTCAAAATGGTGGCCAGTCCAAATGCATTTTCATGGTTTCTGGGCTTATTCTGGTGGTTGGAATGAGAGAAAAATACTCTTTCATGCCCAAGGATGTAGGATAGGGACATTCCACCCTCAGGATTTTCAAATTTGGTTAAACCCCTTGGGGGGAATTTCCCTATCCTACACCCCTGGGCATGAAAGAGTCTTATATGAATACTTCATCAAACATGAATAATCAAAAATTCAAATGTGTTATTGCTTCTTCCTTATCTGATACTAAACCACCTTTCAAGTCTTTACTTACATCCGGTACACGCGACTTATCAGGTCTTTACTTTTAATACAAAGCAACATATTTAGTCTCAAAGGATACTGAAACATTATCAAGTCTTACCTGATGTTAGTTACATTACCTCTCAGGTCTGCATTGCACTCTGACATCAAGCGACCTATCAAGTCTTACCTGATGTTAGTTACATTACCATTTAGGTCTGCATTGCTATCTGACATCAAGCGACCTATCAAGTCTTACCTAAAGTCAGTTACATTACCTCTCAGGTCTGCATTGCTATCTGACATCAAGCGACCTATCAACTCTTACCTAAAGTCAGTTACATTACCTCTCAGGTCTGCATTGCTATCTGACATTAAGCCACCTATCAAGTCTTACCTGATGTTAGTTAAATTACCTCTCAGGACTGCATTGCTATTTGACATCAAGCGACCTATCAAGTCATACCTGATGTTAGTTAAATTACCTCTCAGGTCTGCATTGCTATCTGATATCAAGCCACCTATCAAGTCTTACCTGACACCAAATGATCTTTGGGGGCTTCACATTGTATCTGTCAAGGTGATGAACTCTTTGTTGCCATGGTAATTCATTTGAATTATGTCTATCTGTGAAGGTTCCTGAGCGTCGTTTCTGGTCAAATGGTGTATAGTCATTTTTGAAGCTCTGTGCGGAATGGCTCTATCAAGTAGAATTTTTTCTAAAGTTCACTTTAGAGCAATCAACCCTTACTGTATTCAATTTAAGTATTGAAACGCAACCATTATGGTATGATGCATGAGTGTGTAATATCTATACAACAATGTAAAAGAAACCAGAATTTTGTTTTGAAGATACCCTGCTGTTATCTCTCATTTGTGTACCATTTTGTAAATGAAATGTGACAAAAACATCGCCAAGGAGAGATTGTATTAAATTATATAGTTCACATCAATACAATAAAATAAAACATGCAAATGCATATTCAATCATGTGGAACTTAAGGAAAATTAAATATGTTTTTTCATTATAATTATAAACTTACCAGTCTCTTCTTCCTGTAACTGTGACCTATTCTACAGTTAACTGATATTTGCTTGAGGTCAAACTTTGTGATGTACATTTCTGCACAGTAGTCCCTCATAGTCTCTAGCCACAGGACGTATTGCTCAGACACTGATGGATAGTGGTCCAAATTGTTGCAGATTGTCTCCCTTTGGAGTGATGTAAACATTTCACAACATGCCACATGTTCGGATACAAAAGTGTCAGGGATACATTCTCGCCTGAACAGCATCTGAACAGCTCCGTTTTCTGAGAACATGGGAATTTATGTGTAACAAATAATTATGAAAAAAAAACATGCACAACTACAGACCAAGGGTAACCTACATACGAAATTTGTGAAAGATTTGTCAAGTACTTCTTGGGGAAAAACAGATCACAAACATTACCTATAAAAATCAAAATACCTGCCTGGTAGCCGTCTTGTTTAAACATGCACAACTTCTACAACCGAAGGAAACCTACATATCAATTAAAAAAAATATCCATGCAGTACTTACTGCATGGAGAAATAGTGATAACAAACTTCATTGTCAAAATTCATGATGGCTACCGGGAAGCTATCTTGTTCTTCCAATCAATCTTAAAATGAAACATGTACAAATAAGGATGAAGGACAACCTACTTACTTGAGAAAGATTCCTCAAGTCTCTAAGAAAAAAAAGTGGTATTAAATGTGAAAATCCAACATTGTCATCAGATAGCCATTTTGTTCTTCAATCAGTCTCCAAATAAAACGCGCCTAACTAAGGACCATGGGGAACCTACACATACATATGAAATTTGAGAAAGACCCATCCAGCACTTATTAGAAATAGCAATAACAATATGAAATTCACAAAAACCAAGACGGCCACCTGGTGGCCATCTTGTTCATTAAACAGTCTCAAAATAAATCATGCATCACAAGAATTGTTTTTAAGAATGGACAAGCAAATGACAAGTGGGCGAAAGACACTTTTGAACAGCCAAACTCCCACCTCTTTATTGGCCAATAATTTACTAGGGGATCAAAACGTCTCGAACAAATCTACAAAGACATTAAAAGTAGTCGGTGCTTACTTACGGAAATAGTGTTTAACATAGTCTGTGAGCCCCGCTATGGTACTGTTACCATGGAAGCCTGTACCAATGACGTACACTTCAGAGTTTCCACTTTTGCTGGTGGCTGGTTTGAATACTTCAACCTGATCAGTCAAAAGAGAACATACACGTTCAAGATTTTAAACCATGTCACATGAATTTTTTGATTTTCTTGCTTTGATTTTTATTAGGAGCTTATACTATTGCATTTTCTTTTTTTGAAATCTAGTACCAAAAAAAACACCTTATATCGACTTAGAAATATCATCTTATGACTTTTTAATTGTGTTCCCCTAACCAGATAAGGCAGAACTTCAAGCACACATTGTAAAGAAAACCATATAAGCTCTCGCAAAACTCTGTATTGGATTGAGAAAATGTTGTTGGATAACTTAGTGTTCACCTGGTCAAAGGCACAGTTGAGAAGATACAGGAGGCAGACAGTCTCGCACTCAAACATTGTGAACTTTTTGAGGACAAGAGAACCCCCGGGTGAGAGGATGGTCATGGCCGCTAAAGCCTCACTGCAGTGGAGGCGGGACACAACCGCTTCCTGGTCACCGGGCGTATCCTGACAGTCAATACTGCCATCACATGTCACCTAGGTAACATATAAGATAATGGCTGTCACTCTAATGGGAAAATTGTCCAGAAAATCCAAGCACTACTATAAATTTGATGAGTAACATAAAGTGTTACAGTGATGAAACTAAATAACCTGCTATCATAGCTGTGTCAAGATACGTCTGAAATTGTTCAGCCTCTCCTAGTATTGGGATCCATCAAATTCGTCTTTAATTTTATTAAACAGTAAATGGTGTTGGTAATCAGTATATCATTGACTGGTGTTCGTATCCAGTTTAGACATATTTTCACAACTTTACAGTCTTGGTAGACTTTCAAGCTGTCTTAATTTGTCAATCTCTGGTGGAAGTGCTAGACAACTTTAGGCTATAATGTACTGTCAGAGCAAGGGTCCAGGCCATCAAGTTTTCCTTTGACTATATTTTACATAATCATATACCAGTAATTTCCAGGATCAAGGGAGACAACACGTTTATCAACTAAAGTACCTAGTACCAGCATACAGCCATAACTAGCATTTACATCAATAATAAGTTATCTTTATAAAATCAATTTTATCACTATAGTATGACATCAACATTGGTATACCAGTCTATCATTGTTTGACTAAGAATTAATTTTGTATAAGATCATGCTAACAAATTAATCCATATCTACTGTTTGCTCCCCCTTGTAGGACACCTCCATGATGACTATGGATTATCTCAGAACTTATTTTTCCTTGTTTTTACAAACCAGTTATAGTTAACTTATGTATCTTTCCTACCAGGTGGATGGGTGCCATCTTCTGACAGGTAGCTGCAAGTTGCTGCAAGTTGTCCCAATCCATGAGGTTGCCTGTGCCATCTGCTCCAAAGTCCCAGTAGGGCAGACTGTGCAGGATAAAGCGATCGTCTGCAATCATCTGGCTCACATTGTTTCCCTCATAGTAAGGGTTTAGGGTGTTACCAAACCAGGTCCACGTTCCTTGGTAATCTGAAACAAGATGTCACATACAACTGGAATCTTGTTATAAGGCAGAATTTTCAACTCTTCCATTGTTTATTCCCGACAAAAGAGTAATGTCACCTTGATATTATAACCGGTTAACCTCAAAATCTCTAGGATAAATTGACATGAAAGAATGGGCAGCTACTTTGAAAATACATAAGTCCTAGGGCCACTTAAAGGTTGAAGAAACCATTTTCACAGGATATAGTTTGACCTTTAGAACCCAAAATTCCTCCTACAACTACTTGACTTTTGGGTAGATAGTTTACTATGTTTAAAAAGTGGAATAAATACTCCTCTGAGGGTCTGGAAACAATTTCAGAAAGGTTCACTGTGACCCTGAACTTTAACCCCTAAACTTAGGGTATCTTGTCATCCATAGATAGTCATCATGTGAAGAGGTTCCATCTGATGCTCTATATCTAGTCCAATTAAGATTTTTGCATAACAAATCATTCATGATTATCAACTGACTTTTGACCTCAAAATGAATAAGAATATATGACATTCTATAGGTTAACATTCTGTAGGTTGGATAATTATGTAGCTGAAAAAGAACACACTTATAATGACAGCCTTGAACCCAAATTTCCAACAGATGGCTGATCATGGTAATTTCAGTATATCCCCCTTGACTATGTTTGCATACCAGTTAGTATACAAATATTGGATAGAATGCAAGAAAAGGTCTTTGTGCTGATTAGTTGTATAATATTGAATGCTATTTTCGGATATGGATACATACCATGAGATATTAAGTAATGATTCAGACTTGTGATGAATGCCCCAGGAGCCTCACATAGATGTACTGAATTGAATTCAGGATTGCCAAAGTCAATCAATTTAAAGGTCGACACAATTTCATAAAATTTACACCAAGCTTGTGTACAAAGTTCTGGTTTGAAATTCTCTCTTAGCTCTGAGATAACAGTTCCAGCCAAATTCATCTGTCCTGTATGTGCATGCCATAGCGAGATGTCCTTATCACTGAGTTTGTCCTTCACAGCATTCAAGTTCACCTTCATCTGCTGGGTTTCTTCAATCAGCCATTCTCCGCACTCACAAGCAATGCTTAGTGATGGTGGTGCGTACTTGCTTTTGTTTGAATTTGGAGAGTAAGAGAATTTTTTTTGGAAAAGCTTTTCCACTCTTTTCTTGGATGCTGGATCAGCCTGCAATGAAGAACTGCCTGAAATCTTCCTTTTTCTTTGTGACGTCATATTCAATTTTTTTCTACAAATAAAACAAACCCATATTACAACAACACGATTCAAGAAACTAAGGTGTGCAAATTGTAAATCTACATATAGCTAAAAAACCTTCATTGTTTATTGTATATTGCAATTATCAAACTCCTAAATAATATTAAAATACTATCACATCTGCAATGTTATATAGTTGCATAAACTAATGAATTAACACGTCACTTGCATAGTCAATAATTGTGTTACTGAAAATAAAAGCAGTTTAATACTAAATGCTAATATATAGCATGGATATATACAGGCCTTTTTGATGGCCATATATGGGTCAATTCCCCTCTCAAATTTCCCCCTATTTCAGCTTTATTTTCCCCAGTTTCAGTTTTAAAAAATCCACACTTGTAACTAAATACTACCACATGAATATCTGTCTTAGTTCCATTTCCCCGTCAGTTCCGCAACTGAGTGATTTATTTGATCATTTATTAAGTTTCCCTGTGTTCATGTTAATTGTCCCTGCTGATATTTTACGACACTGTTTACAGCTAACCCTGTTTACTATATACAATGTCTAAAAACAGTCACACAAACTGTTTATTCTATTGCATATGCGGTGGTCAATTCGAAGCGTCTATACTGAACAGCGAAAAATAAAAATGTCATCCATGTCTCCTCTCGGCCAATAACAATTATTATTAGCTTACCTATACTGTTGTATTGTAAAAGGTTTCCCAAGTGCAACTCAAGTCTGCAACTTGCTTTGGGAGATCAGTAAACAGACACACGTGTTTCCGGTCAAAACAAAAACAGATGCGAGAACAAGAAGAAAGCCATCAGTCGCAAGAATCAACAATAAAAATGAATTGCATTCATTTCCGTAACCGTAGTTTTTTTACTTATTCATTTATTTTGTTTGTTTTATAATAAAGACTTCGGTTGGTTTCTTGGAAAACAAAAATGTGTTTTTTTTACGGAAATGTAATCGAATGCGCCGGTGTAACATCCGGGGAGTTTGATGCCGCAAGAAAGAATTGGAGCAGAGCAGATGCCGACAATTGAAAACCGTAATTGTCTAATATATATTTATCACGTTCACCATGCCAAACGATTAATATTATTTATGTATGTATAGACCCACGTTAAGTTCAAAGAAGGAGTACGTTTGGGCATTAAACGTTCCAAAACACTAATCCGTAATACATAGGCGTGCTCCGATGTCCTCCATGAACAGACGAAGCCATTGGTTCCCTAAGATGCATCTTGGAAGTCAAAGCGATGTAAACTACTTAGCTTAGAACTTATTAAAATATTGTTCCTGAGATTGTAAACTCCTCTCTTCTAAAACTGCGTGATTCTGATCATCGTGCCCCCCCTCCCCAATCATCACCTCTGCAATGTAAAACAATAAACCGTATTTTTTGAAATGCTACCCGGTAGAGTAATGGATATTACGTCTGGAAAATAAATGTGTTACGAACGTTATCAAAAATGTAAAAAATAGGATGGATAATAATCCTGCATTTGGGTAACAGCTACATTTGAGCGTAACAATTTTAGTACTGAAACGGGGAATGAAGTGAAAGAAAAACACACAAAAGTTCTTTTTAAACAATTTGAGCAAATATTATTCTTTCAACTAAATCTAGTGAGGTACATTTGTACACATTTTAACACAAAGAAAGACAACTGAATCAACATGTTTGTGCACAATTGTACCTTATTGTGTTTTTTTGTTATTGGATTATGTTGAAAAAATTACCCTCTTTTTTGTTCATACTGTTACTTTCAAATCAATTAATGTGTCAATGGTTAAGCTGTTACATATTGTATAGTAAGATTACTATTAATGGGATATCCTAAATAATATTGCTTTACAGTAAAGAACATTTTGGATTCCTTTTGGTAAATGTGCAGATATCTAGTCTAAGAAAATTAAAAAGGTGAAAACTTGAGGTACGTCACTAGTGCTATTAAACCGACTCAGCCACCCGTTCACCTGTCTTTTTGACGGGCAGTCTTCTGAAAGAGACCTATTTTGAAGGGCAACTTTCCACTGTCCTTACTATTGTAATTTGTATATCAATTTTGACATGCAGTTTTGTAAAATTAGTTATAAATCAACGTTTTGGACAGGGACATTTGAAATCCTGTCTAAAATTCTGAAATAAATAAATAAAATTAAAGACTGTAGGTCACATACATTGTGTATACATATCTTTGAAAGTTTGCAGATTACATTAGTTTCTTTTTCTTGTTTTTAAGAATTCTGCAAATTATAAACCATAATTGTTACCGATTATGTATATATATATAAATGTTTTGGACCATATTTAGCGTTTTATGTACTTGCTTTGTTGACATAGTCAGTTTCTACTTTGTGATCTTTTAAGCAGATGTGATTATGTCAACACTTAATTTAATATAATATGCACTGATTTCAATTTTTACGTCTAGGTTTGGAGAAGAAAGATTGAGATCATCAGGTGACCTTTGAACTTGGAGGAGAGTGTGATATAATAAGAAATTATATATCACAGTGCCACCTTGTGTTGAGATCAAGGAACAGTTCCAGGTAACTGCACCAGATGAAAATAAAATGGTTCCAGTTGATAAGTGTCCAACATGGCATTTTTGCTGCTGCTTCTCACAGCAGATGTTGTAGAATATCTTTCCACTGGAATTAAATCATTTTCTCTGGTTCAGTAACTTTTTGTGTAGTTTCATACAAATTTTCTTAGCTGTCTTGTGAAACAATTACATCCCATTCCTATGAAAAATCACCAACATCAACCAAATTTTACACATATATGAGTAGAACATGAGACATAGTTATGCAGTATTATGCCTTTTCATAGAAAAGGTTTTCTATTTTATTTTTAGCTCACCAGGTCCGAAGGACCGAGGTGAGCTTGTGCCATACCTTGGCGTCCGTCATCTGTCCATCGTCCGTACACCAACAATTTCTTTAAATGACTTCTTCTTAGCAACTGATTGGACTTTAATTAAATTTGACTGGAAGCATCCCTACGTGGTGGGGATTCAAAATTGTACAAATGGTAGGGCTGACCCCCCAGGGGACTGAGGGGCAGGGCCAAAAGGGGGCAATAACCCTATAACCAGATATACAATTGCTGAGCCTAAAGAGAAGAATGCACATATGCTTCCAGGATGGCCCTAGGGTTTGGTCCCACCATTGGATACATAGTCCCTGGGTCATAACTTTTAAATGGTTAATACCCTCACCCCAAAACTGTGTATACAAATGCTTGGCATAAAGAGACAAATGCAGTCATTATATTAGAATATACCCTAGGGTCTGGCCAAACCCCAAGGGAACTAGTTTCTGAGTCACCGCTTGGAAACAGTTGAAATCCCCACCCTTTAACCAGATATACAATTGCTGAGTATAAAGAGACGAATGCACATATGCTTCCAGGACGGCTCTGGGGTCTGTCCCACCTTTGGAAACTTAACCCCTGGGTCATAACTCCAAAATCCAAGATCCCCACCCCAAATTATATATACAATTGTTGGGCATAAAGAGACGAATACAGTCATGATATTAGAATTGACCCCGGGTCTGCCCCACCCTTGTAGACCCCTGGGTCATAACTTTAAAACAGTTGAGATCCCCACCCCAAAACTATACATATACAAATGCTGGGCATTAAGAGACGAATGCAGTCATGGTATTATAATTGATTCTTGGGTCTGGCCATAATCCTAGGGACCTAGTTTCTGAGTCACACCTTGGAAATAGTTGAGATCCCCATCCCATAACCTTGCATAAAATTGCTGGGCATGAAAAATCTCATACAGATATGCTACAAGGATTGGCCTTTGAGTCTGGCCCATTCCCTTGGATCCTATTTGGAGAATATTTTGCCATGATTGCTTAGATATCCAGATGAGCGATACAGGCCCTCTGGGCCTCTTGTTTATTCATTCTGATACCTGAACCTGAAGTTATACCTGTTTTTGTGACCAATTCTGTGGACAACTCCAAAACAACTGTTAAACCAATTTCAATGATATGTAGCCTGTACAATGTAGTTGTGCCCTGGCACGTTTATTATTTCATTTTTTTGTAAGGAATGGAGATAGTATTAATTAGTCTATTGCTTACTGTTCTAGATAGACATGCTTGGATATTATATATACTTATACATTTTCAATATCTTGCTTTCTGGAAGTGATGCAAGTGAAAATGTTTCTCCATATATAGAACTGTCTCAATTTGATTAAAAAAGAATCTAGAGCTGGCTTTCTCTAGACTCCAGTTTATCATTAAATCCAAAATAGAAAAGTTACAGGAGGTTTTCATGTGTCAAGATTCATTTGAAAACATCTGAAAGCAATTGCAAGACGGCTACTATCAAATTAAACTTGTTCATGAAGTGTGAGGATGATTTCATCATTCAATAGTTAAACATTTAAACATCTTTGTGCCTGCATTATAATAATATTGAAGAAGAGTTTTTATCGTTGCATTTTTTCTACATGTAAGGATCTAAGATTTGTTTCTCATAGATCTATGTTTTTAGCTCACCTGGTCCCAAGGACCATTGTGAGGTTATGCCATACCGCAGTGTCCATCGTCTGTCCGTCCATCAACTATTCTTTTAAAAAATGCTACTTGTCCTGAATGGCCAAGTAGATTTTGACTTAATTTGGTCTGGAGCATCCTTATACTCAATTTTGTATAAATGGTGGGTGTGGACCCCCTGGGGGCAGAGGGGTGGAACCGAATAGGAGAAATAGAGGTAAAACCTTTAAAACCCTTCTTCCACCATAGGGATTAAGGGACTTTATTCTTATTTAATCTGAAGGGGACCTAATTTTGTGTCTGGGAATTTTGGGTCCGACCCCCATGGGGGCAGAAGGGCAGGGCCCAATAGGAGAAACATTGCAAATCTTCGAAATCGTCCTTTCACTTTAGGAATGACAGGATTTTGTCCAATTGCATATATATACATATAACCCCTGACTTAACATGTCATTCATGTACACTTTCAGGAACATCTGGCTATATATTTTCTAACTTCAATTTTACTAACATTTCCAGGTAAGCGATACAGGCCCTCTGGGCCTCTTGTTTGTAACATTAAATGTCTTTTGATAACTGAAATTCTGTGCCAAACTGCAGTATGGGTCAAACTATACCTGACCAAACAAACAATGTCTGCTAAAAATCTTTTGAAATTTTGGTTTTAATAAAGTAAAACAAGGTTTTTGACAAGTACAATTTGATTTTTAGTCTGGCAATCTTCAAAAATAGTTCAGCACACACATGTTATTTTGCTATAAGAAAAAGCAGGAATTTCAAACCTCACACACATATTACTTTCAGTTGATGAAGTATTCAGAATTAGCCTTTAGACATTGATTTACCATATGAAATGATGTTTATTCGTTGTATCAATATAGATGTAGAGTAGGTAAATCAATGGTAATAGTAGTACAGGTCTGTGATTGATTATATATTGTATAGTGTTTGTCAAAAATTATATTGTTGGCAACACCTGCTGCATTTTCTATCTGTTCACTTTATACTTTTATGTTTTATGTAAGCTAACAATAACTTTACAATATTTGAACAAAGGTTGTGAAAAGCTTCAGTTTTACAAATGAAAACAACAATTATGATATAGGTGTTTTGTTCTGATAGTTGAAAAAGTAATGCTTTCAAAATGTTAAATAGAATAAGTATAATGTGCAGTGCTATTAACATATTTATATTAGAAAAGACTTAAATGAAAATTGTTAAGATTTTGTAGCTGCCATTCAAAGAAGGACAAGAAATCTTACGTAACCAGTGCATCATTGATAGGCTACCAAAAACATAATTTATTGTTCCTACAGATGCATTTGGGGGGGGGGGGGGGATTGTGATTAAGAAAGAAGTTACATTAGTATTCATGTTAAGATTTAAACATCTTAGGCTAAATGTCAAATAAACAACAGACATAAGATTATTTCCTACTTTGATTAACTGGGGTTTAATTTAATACTAGATCTGTTGTAGGTCAAACTTTTGTTCGTGTTGAAAGGTTATTGTGCTTATAGCAACAGAATATAAAGTGAGGGGATGAAACTGAAGCCAGTGTTCCTGTTACAATGTCCTTGTTTTTCTGTTCAGGTTCAGCTCTACTGTGGAGGTGAAGTCGGGGTTGCCATCAGGGGTGTGAATCTTTCAAGAAGAGCAGGTAACTGCACCAGTGAATGTGCTCGTTCTCAACCATAGCATACATAGCGCAGCATTGTATGGGCCAGATTGCCAATGTTGTGAGGGTTGTATACATGGGAGTAGAGCTGTGCTTCACTGGCGCAGTGCGTTGTTTCACCCCTCTCATGCTTGGGAGTGTCTAGTAATAGAAGCACTGTAAGGTATTACATTTAACATGCAGCATCAAGCATTCCTCTTGACTAGAATTATGTGTGATGGAGAATGTGTACCAAACATTGCTTGAACATGTTGTTACCTCTGATGTGGGTCTGTATACTTCAGTATTACAGAACTTCAGTAAGTATTGTAACCATGAGAATGTGCTCCACAACAGTGATGTTGGACGTCTGAAAACCATATACAATCATCAGCAGTCTTCTACTTATAAAATATACTTGAGTACAGTTTGAAATATTTCTTTTCAAAGGTATATTATAAACTGAAGTTTCTATTCTTTGATGTAAAAAATGTATGCAATTCAGTTGGTTTTGTTAAATGTATATGAACATGTAAAAAGAGGATAGAATATATATGCATTTGTAAAAACATTTACCATGATAATAGGTTATATAGGTAATATATGTGTATTGGTTTAAGTAACACATGTACCTGTTTCTTTTGTTGTTGTGTGATCACTGCAAGTTTAAGTGAAACATCAATCAGTTAAATAATGACTGATGTTTTTGAAATATCTGGGTTAGTTATTATACATGTACAGTATGTTTCAAAAGACACCCACCGAACTTCTGATAAATCTACATACTCCTCAGTCTTAACATTGTAATGTTTGTCTGGGCTGAAACTGCTGATGGACTGAATTTATCTTGATGAAACTTTAAAAAAGGGATAAATAATAACAGGATGGTATGTCACATTCCAGTCTCCTGTCTCTTCCTCAAAGTCAAGGTCACACACAAGTGTCAAACAACTCGTTGCAATTCTCGTCTCTACAAACATTATTGAACAACTGAATGTTGATATAAGAAACATTAATTCCTAACATCTGAAGGTTTTGACAAAAATTCATGAATAAAAATCAATCCTGAAAAATAGATCATGTGTCGTGGAAGGAGACATGTAATGCGCTGCAATACTTTTGTGTGCTTGAGTACCTCTGTTTGAGAAGTGTAGCTAGATTAATATTGAGTTGCTCCTCTTTTACAGAAATAAAACTCTGCCATGGTTGGACAGAGAGGCAACCGTGGAGGTGGAAGAGGAGGAGGAGCCTGGGGGGACGACTCCCAAGACATGGGAGCTATGGGGGGCAGTATGCTAGGAGGGTATGGAACCCAGAGTGACACTAGTATGTATGCCCAGGGAGGCAAGAAACGCTCTTATAACGACTCCCAGGATGGCTACTCCATGCCTAATTACTATGACAGCACTTCTACAGACCCATATTTTCGCGGGATGGATCCCCCTGCGTCACGATTTGTGAAGACTGAAAGCACCCAACAGCCAGACCAATATGCATCCTACTATGAGAACTGGGATTCCGGCTATTACAACCAGGGAAACGACTCCCAGTCTAGCTACTCAGACTATGGCGTAAGTATTGTTCGTTTCAGGCATTGATAAGGAAACTTTGTTATATTTACAATGAATAGCCCAACAGTTCTTCCGAAAAGACTAAAGGTTTGCACTTCATCTGTGAGTCCTTCAGTATGTCAAATTTTGGAGGATATCTCATTCCCAATTATAGACAAAGATATGGCCCTTCATTCACTAGTCATCACTTTGGGGCTTATCTCATATGCTTTTTGTCACCTACCAAAAACTAGTTTTGAATGTGAGTATCTCTAGGGATGACAGAGTGTTGCATTTGCTGAAACGGAATCACTTTGGTGGGGGCATATCGCCTATATCAATGACAATAACCATTTTGTGTGTGTGTGTATCTCATGGTATGATTGCATGCCACAAATCCCACAAATAAGTTCCTGTGTCCCAGTTTATACAGAGTTATGGCCCTTTGTTGAATTTTTGATACTAATTTTAACTGGAGGTTGGGGGTTTATAGGTTGCTCAGGTTGGTCTCTATTTATGACATATAAATAGCCACTTGCCACTTCCAAGTGGTATTCATCTTTAGAAGTTCTTTATACTAGATGGTGGCTAGGCACAGAAATATCATAATTGCATTAATTTGTTTTGTTTCATGTCTGCCCAGTCATCCCCGCAGCAGTCCGGAGGAGGGTACAATCAGTCTTCAGACTTCTCTCAGGATGTTGACTTCCCATCCAACAATACTTCCGGCTTCAACAAGGGTTATAACAAAAACCAACAGAGCTGGAACAAGCGTGGTGGAGGCGGTGGAGGAGGTGGAGGTCGAGGAGGTAGAGGACAGCAGCAACAGCAACAGCAACCATGGGGGCGAGGAGGTCAAGGAATGCGCGGTGGTGGCAGGGGAAATAACCGTGGAAATCAAGGTGGTGGCATGATGGGTAAGGTGTTGTCATGAATAGGTATAATAATTCTTTTATAAATATTTATTTTCAATGTTGTTTTATGATACATTTAGGAGAATTGCACATGCACAGATGTGGAACTGTTTGTCCTCACTCATCAGTCTGGCAATTTAATTTCATGCTGGATTTTGTTCTAATGTCACGAGTAGTAACACATGTCAAAATATCATGGACATGTGATTTCTATATCATCTTTGTTAATCTTAATAGCAACTTAGAAATTTCTTCAAAAGAAAATCTTTGTCATGCTAGGGACTCCTGAAGAAAACTTACTTTTGGATTAGAAATAGAAGTTGCAATGAAACCCATTATCAGAGAATAAACATGTTGCTGTAACAAGCAACATATTGCTTGTTACTGCTAACAAGATGCAAGGTAAATGTTATCATAAGGAGTGTTGTTCATGTGAAGAGATCTGTTTCATGTTCAATGCCATATCTAGACTAAAATGCTGTAGACCTGGTTGATACTAGCTTGTAAGTAATGTATCCAGGATATATGTCAATCTTGGGAAAGTAATTCTACATGGACAATGAGATATTTTCCACAAAAGAAGTTAGTAATACTCTCCAGCAATGATGGCTGCATAGCAGTCGAAGCATGCAGTAATTAATACCTTGGAAGTTGATCATTGCTAATACTTGACGTTTAATGGTTTGATTCAGGTAAGAGAGGCCAGCAAAAGCCTGGTTTCCCTCCCCAGAAGGCCTTTCCTGGACCCATGCGTGGAAACAAGCGTGGGCGTGGGGGTAGAGGGGGTAATGCCATGGTGCCTCCCATTCACAGTCTGGCCAAGGTGTCTGTCCCAGATGTCACAAAGATGTCTATTGCAGAAAAGATCAGAAGGTTCTGTCTCTACCTGCAGGCAGAGACCAACAAGGTGAATTCCATCCAGACCATAGAGAATGCACTGACGGGAAGTAAGCTGGGCCTGAAGACTGAGTACGAGGTAAAACTGTTATGTCTTCTCATAAACTTTCACCTGGAACAAGTTGTAGCTCTGTATGCCTAACATATACTCATCATCTAAACACAGCCAGATAGAGGTGTTTTAAATTACTTTTTCTTTGGTAGTTCACAGGATTCTGCTCAGTATTGTAAGATACTGTATCGGCCTTTCCCATATTACCACTATTGAAAGTTTGCAGACCTACCAGAAGAGTCTGGTTTCAATTAATTCTTGACTGTTTAACTTTAGTGGTACTTAAATCCGAGAACATATCCTTGTTGAATTCAAGATGAAAATTTGAGAAATATTTCAAACTCTGTAAAATTTAATGAATTGAAATATAATCTGAATGAATGGAATAGATTTTTTCAAGATAATTTCAAGATGTGAATGATAGAAGCACGTATTAGTATTTCTGGTATACCTATTGATATGTGCAAAAATTCTAATTATAAATTTCAATATGTTGTGGGAGGTGTCGAAATCCAAAAGCTTTTTATAAAATTGTGTTAAGTATGAGATTGAAAGCTGGCTAATTTTGATTCTTTCAGTTCTTAAATGTGGTAAAACTATCCTAAATGGGCATTTCATCTGCTTTACAGGTTGAAGAGTTGATGCGTGTGGCTGGGCGTTGGATGTACACTGGTTACCTCAAGCTTGACAGTATCTTTCTGACACGGTCAGTTGGGGCCAACAAAAAGGAGGTCAAGCACGACGTCTACACTAAAGGTCTGGACATCGTCAAAACGAAGACGGTGGCAGAGATATTTGCTCTCAAGGATCCTGGGGTGGAGGCAATTAGGTCCGTTTTTTTATTTCTTTTTCAAATTTCCATCAGCCTTTATTTGATATACCATATGTGATTTAATTTTATAGAGTTTGATGCAAAACCCTGCGCAAGCAAACTGGTGATTGATGAACAAGTTATTCAAAGTCATAATGTTTTGGTTAAAGTATGTACGAGTATAAGGTTAGTACTGTCGAGGTCATTCAGACAAGATTTCAGTCAGTGTGTAACCTGGAAAGTACGGTGACTCCAACACAAGATTTTAACCCAAGTGTGTATCATCTGGTGAGTACTGATGTCATTCAGGCATAAAGTTGGTCCCAGTGTAGATAACCTGGAGAGCACCATGACAGTCACCACAGTCATTGAGCCATAGTGTTGGTCCCAGTGTAGATAACCTGATGGGTGCCATGGTCATTCACTGTCATTTGTTTTGGAAAAAAAAATAATTAAGGATGTTTATCGGGGATTATTTCAAAATAACTATTTGATCTAAGATATTTGTATTCCAAGTTATTATTTCTTATGTACATTATCTGTCTGTTGCAGATCTGAGCTTACCAATAGTCTTGAGGTAAAGAAGGAAGGCTTGGGAAAGACCGAGTCTCTACAGGTGGCCAAGCAGGCTATGGAAGAGATGACTAACACGTACAGTACTAAACATGACGGCTTTGATAAGTTGATGACATACCTGCGTGAGAGCACCAACTTGCCGGAGTCACAGATCTCCTGTATAGAGCAGGGTATATCTGCATCTCATTGTGGACTCACACACACATTTGACGGACAGATGGTGCGTCTTCCCACTGGTAAACTCTTCTTCAGGGGTTCACTAACTATCGCTGAGGTTGTGGTTGCAGTTGGAACTGGCTACAAGAAAAAGGATGCCAAGGTATTTTCAGTTTGCTTTGTGTTGTTTTAGATTTTAGGCATCACACTCCGTTAAAAGATAGTGTTCAAATAAACCTCATTTGAGGATTCAGAATAGTCAAAACTATTTATTTTTACAAAAACATACCTGGTATATTGCCCCATCAATAGCCAATACGACTTTCTGATTGGCACATAGTTCACCTTTGACTTAGTAGTGAAGGTCACAGTGAACTGACTGAAGTGCACTGCGCACCAGTGGGTGATGTAGGTATGCACTAAGTTTCATCAAAATATCTTTAAATTTTCAAAAGTTACCAAATGTTGCTTTTCCTTGACGTAGAGGTGAGGGTCATGCTGACTTATTTATAATGCACCACATGCCATCTACAGGTTTGCTCTTAATTTGTTAAAGACATCGCTAATGGTTTAAAAATTTCAAATCCATTTCATCTAAAGGTGAAGATCATTGATTTATTATTACAGTGCACACCTTCAATCAAATGCATTATGTTTGGAGGGTTTATGAATATTGGAATAATTAGGGCCCCGTATCGGAGATACGGGTGCCCTATAGTAATCACTCTGTCTGTCTGTCTGTCTGTCCACAAATTTTGTTCCTGGCTGATAACTTTGGTATCTATGGGCCGATATACATGAAACTTGGTCAAGATGTTCAGTTTACAAAAATACACATTAAGATAAAAAAAGTCAAGGTCATTAGGTTCAAAGGTCAAGGTCAAATTTTGCATCTTTTCACTGATGAACATTTTGTTATGACACTATGAAGCAAAGTTGATAAGAATTAAACAAGGAGTCAACTAACCAAAGGTCAAGGTCATCGGGTCAGGGGTCAAGGTCAAATTTTGTAGCTTTCACTGGTGAACATTTCGCTATGACATTATGAAGCAAAGATGTTCGGAATTAAACAGACACACTGAGGTAAAAAGTCAAGGACAAAGGTCAAGGTCATTCAATTCAAAGGTCAAGGTCAAATTTTACATCTTTTCACTGATGAACATTTTGTTATGACATGATGAAGCAAAGTTGATCAGAATTAAACAAGGAGTCGACTGACCAAAGGTCAAGGTCATTGGGTCAAAGGTCAAGGTTAAATTTTGTACCTTTTCACTGGTGAACATTTCGCTATGACACTTTGAAGCAATGTTGCTCAGAATTAAACAAGGAGTCAACTGACCAAAGGTCAAGGTCACTGAATCAAAGGTGAAGGTTAAATTTTGTACCTTTTCCCTGATGAACATTTTGTTATGACATTATGAAGCAATGTTGTTCAGAACATGACACATAGTCAACTGACCTTAGGTCCAGGTCACGGGGTCCAAAGGGTCAAGGTCAAGTTTTTATTTTTCACTGATGATCATTTTGTTATGATATTAAGAAGTAAAGATGGTCGGAATTAAAGATTTAGTCAACTGACGAAAGATTAGGGTCACTGGGTTAATGGTCAAGGTCATTTGGAACCAAAGGTCAAAGACAAAGTGGATCTCTGTCTTTGACCCTGGCTCTTGATGAAGGAGGTATATAAGGTAAAATGAAACAAATCGAAGCTAACAAATGAGTGTTGCACTGGTATTTACATTTCTGTTAGCCCAGCAAATATGGAGGTGGAAGGAAACTAGACTCGCATCATAGTACATGTAAAATGTATATTAGCTTCCTTGCCATTCTTTTTGAGGTCCAAATGTCAAACGTCAAGCTCAGCTATATGGGCAGATTGCTTCTTGATGATTATGGAGGATATATTGCCACAAGACGGGGCCCTTACTGACCTGTCAGTGTTCTAGTTAAGATGGCTATAAAAATGTGTCAAATCGACAGCTCTTCATCAATCCCATCCCAACACATAGTATTAATTAATTAGCATTGTATGTGCTGCATAGGGTTGAATGTCCACATATGAATATTGTTATTAAATTTTTTAGACATCATTTGATAAGAAATGTATGTGTGTAATTGAGTACCCCACTTCTTTGGTCCTGTTATCAGG
The DNA here is from genome assembly GCF_002113885.1 of Mizuhopecten yessoensis. NCBI lineage: Eukaryota > Metazoa > Mollusca > Bivalvia > Pectinida > Pectinidae > Mizuhopecten > Mizuhopecten yessoensis. The sequence goes on from NW_018406312.1 coordinate 396,198, forward strand.
TACAGACATATGAAAGAGCTTTGGAGGCCCTGAGAACCAAGACAATGGCCCAAATCCTGAAGAGTGTACCTGAGGCTGAGGCGGTGACGGGAGTTGTCCAGGAAAAGGTGCCAACAGTTCCAGAGAAGGACCGCAGTAGTCAGACACTTCTGGAGAAGATGACAGAGATAACACAACTAATCAAGGAGGCCCAGTTCCGGGAAAATAACATTAATTATCTTGATGTCACTGCTATACATCTGGGCTTCACTCCGACCTGTATATACAGGTCTGTTACATAGTACAAAAACAACATTAGCCATCTGCTAGTAGCATTTAACCTCCCTGCCCCCTTGAATATTCTACATTTTTATGCAGGATGTTTAAATCCTGTAAATGTGCATCTAAGTATATTTTTATACACCCATCAAATTTGACAGGAGTATTATGGTATGGGTTCGTCCGTCCGGCATAAACTTTTGTTTGTCCGGCAATCTCCTCCTACATTTTTCGATCGATCTCTTTGAAACTTGGTATACACGATAATCATGATATGAAGTTGTGTCTCCCTTAAAAGAATTTTGATTCAACGATTTTTGCAAAAATTATTGCCCTTTGTTCATTTCAGTATTTGATTTTTTGTCCGGAGATTTTCTCCTACATTTTTTATAGCATGTCAGTTAACCACTCTTAGAATGATGCAGATCTTATTTCAATGTAAGAAAGTATATAACAATATTTGGCATTCGACAGGCGTATATTTTTCCGCCCTGCGGTACTCTTGTTGACACTTCTGATTCATTAAGAGATATGCAAATTGATGTTGGAATATGGTGTACTTCATATATGAAAGTTAGTGTATCTTGAGCTTTGTCAGTAAAGCCTCTGTCAATAGCATTTACATTTTGGTGTTGTAGAAAACTTGAAAGTGAGGGTAACAAGACTATGATTGCTTGTGAACTGTACCTGGATAGCATTTTGATGGCGACCGGTGAGGCCGAGCGCCGCAAGGATGCCCAGGTGGAGACCTACAACAGCGCATGGGATGTTCTATGTACTACAGCACCAGACTACATTCTTAAGGAACACAAACGACTAAAGCCCGGCGACCAGGATGACCCCAGCGTGATGGATGTGTGGGTCAAAGGCTCGGGCAAACCCAATGCCAACACCAACATGCCAGGGCTTAAACGCAACAAGATGGATCCCAACGAAGCCTGGAAAACTGTGGACGTAATTGTGTTGATGGAGCATGAGGACTGGAGCTTTGATCGACAGAGGCAGGCCTTCTGTATACTGAACTACAGCTCGACCTTCAATGGCATGCTGCTTCAGTGGCAGACAGAACATGATGGCAACATGTTCAAGTAAGTTTTAATATGTATCTCCAAAACCACAACACATCTTTAAATCTTATTGAAACGCTCAGCATACAAACAAAAGCATGTTGAAGTCTTACATTTCTTTCCTGTAAATTGTAATGTCAATGTGATCAATGAAATATTAGATTCTGCAGTCATCACAACACATGTTCTCTGTTTGCAGGTCAACAATTAATCTTCAGCACAAGATGATTGGGGAGGCCTCAGCTCTGGGGAAAAACACCTCCAGGAACCTGGCTGCTGCGTGTGCTCTCTTCAAGTTGTACGAAACGCAACACGTCATCAGAGTAGGTTCATATTCAACATCATAGCACGGTCGTTGACACTACCCAAATTGAAACCTTTCAAAACAAACTTATCGTAACATTTTGCTTGATGTAACTAATTTTTCTTTTGTTTTGAATTGTAATAACCCAAATTTTGTCTGCATGTTTGCGTAAAAGAGGCTTGTAATATTTTCCGTTTTCGCTGCCATGATCAATTCACACAAGGCAAGAGTTGAACTGTTTCCAAAATGTTCCGGTCTGCATTATACACATGGTGCTGGTTTATGAGATTTACCTCGACAGGGCCTACCCTGAAGAGTCAGTGTTTAAGTGATCTATCTTAGTATAGTTGGGTTTTGTCTGAGATAGATAAAACGAAATTAGTGATTTCACAGAAATGACTGATAGAGGAATCCTATCATGTTTTAGGTGTTATTGATTTTACTATAAAAAAAATAGATTAATTTTGAGTTTAAATCTGTTTGCAAGTTTTATGGTGAAGCTAGTCTTGAAAAGAAATAAGATATTGTCTACCTTTTAAAATAGATATCTATCATTCAGTTTTCTTTGTGACAACACACACGCATGTGGATTCATGGATGTGTGAATTATAGCTATAGGTCAGTTGAAAACATAAACCTGTGAAATCAGACATTTTTTCATTGGGCCCAAAACACCATATCGTAATTATAGGAATTCGTGGATTACGATTACCCACTGAAACAGAGAATTGCTTTATGTCAAACTTGTAATTACTTTGTGAACCTATGAATTTATGGATGAAGATAACCCAAAAAATTTGAAACCCCATGGAAATTAGTGATTTGATATTATTTTTAGAAATGTTTTTTTATAGATTTCCCGACGAGATGATACCAAGTTATGGGTGGAGTACCCTGAGATTAAGACAAAGGCAGAAGCTCTGAGGGTGGCAAGTGGGGCACCGATGGAAGAGGTGGTGGCTACTCCAACCCCAGCAGACGGGGAAGAGAAGCCCTCCATCCCTGCCAACAAGTGGGTTGTTCAGGTGGCTGAACAGATGATCACACAGCACATTGCCAAACAGACGCTTGACGAGCTCACCTTTGGACCAGGTAAGTAGTATTCTTAGGCCACTTAGTAGGGCTTTTTAGCTCGCCTGTTCGAAGAACGTGAAAATGTTAATGTTTTACCTGCAAGTTATTTAGAAGCTTGTCATTCATTAAATATGTGTACTAGGATGCTGATATTTGGCATGGAGGTTCCTGTGGGGTATACTATTGATTTAGTGAAGTTGAAATTAAAAACAAAATTCACACAACTTTTGAAATATTTTGACCTGCATTGAGGTTCCTGTGGGGTAAAATATTGATGAAGTGAAGTTAAAATAAAAAAATAATTTCATTTTGATTTTTTTAGACCTTTAACCTGTTTTGAACTTTTCATTTTTACAAACAAATTTTTAAATACAATAAAATTTTAAAAAGGCGAGCATTTGGTGGCTTTGACACCATCTCTGGTTTGTCTACTATAATCAGATGATAGGCTGTTTAAATCACAATTTTGTCTGTAAACAGTTCTTGGTTTTGCTATGACTGGGGATCATCCTAAAGTTTCAAAATTAGGATCTTGTTAGTCCTTAGCTGTGCATGACCTGTTTTAGGAATGATTGAGAACAGTTTGTCTGCCAGCTTGGATGTTGACAGTTAAAGTTTGTTATTGCTATTTCTCAGAAAAAAGTACAGTGAAACCTCACTTACTCACACTCCCTTAACTCGAATACTCCCCATTTGACAAATATTTTGCTTTATAGTCACAACTTTATCCAACAGTCATTGGTCAAATAATATGTGTTCCTCAAACTCCAATTTTCCCCCGACCACCCAAGTTCTTGTATCCTGTCTGTTCATTGAACAGGTAGACACACCTGTGTATCACACTTTCTACAAGCCATTGAAGTGTCTGGGGACACGGACTGCACTCCATGCTCATTGTGTTTATACAGATGTTGGTCAGACAACAGATGAGTAGAGGATTTACTAGTGATAGGCTAATGATCGATTGTAATCGAAAATCAATCGGTTTGCCCTTTCCGATTCTGATTATCGATTACAAATTCCATAATTGATATAATCAGTTCATCAGTATTCAAATGTCTTCCATGTTAAGTATGCTTTGGGAGTGATATATTGTTATGATTTATACTATATGGTTGATAAAAATGCATAAAATTTGCTTGATATGCAAACATTATAAAAGAACAGAACCTAATGTATAGTGAAATAATCTGTCTATTGATGTTATAGTAGTGTTCTCACTTTATTTGGATATTCAGTCCAATAAGATAAGAAACCGATTATGCAATCGATCATCGATCGGTTCACTACTTCCAATTACAAACCAATTATCGATTTTGATTTTAAACCGATTGCCCTTCACTAGGATTTACAGCCTGTCCTGATTCATTGTCTTTGGCCAAGTGTTTTCATTTCAAGAAGAATTTCGGTCAAACTTTATGTAAATGTCAAGTACCAGAGTACCTTGAATGAGTATTATGTGAGGTTCCAAAGGGTCAAGGCCAAGGTCTTTGTTACTATGTCTAGTTGTACTCGACTTTTTGTCAACCAATTCTCCCATCATCATTTATAGAAATTTGCAAGAGCATTCATGTCTAACACAGGTTTTAGTTCAAATTTTTGCTTGTCATTGGTTTTTGAGGTTTGTTTACGTTAATTTTTGAGGTTATCACTTAAATATTATTTTTTCACCTAAAAGCTTATCTTAGCTTGCAGTTGGCTAACTTAGTAATAATTTTGTTTTCCATGGTTGATTGGTGATGAATTTGCATTTCTCAGATTTTTTTTGATTTTTTTTTATCATAATGAAATTGTCATAATTTGAATTAGTAAAAAAAACATATTTATTTATGGACAGGTATGCCATTCAGTGAGAGTAAGGAAGTGCGACAAATAGCCCGTAACTTGGATCTGAAACATGACATTCGCCAACAAGAAGGCCAGTCTTATCTCATCATACACAAGAGGATGACTCCTCAAGAAATGATCAAGATTCTGCAGGCCAATAATTCACAGAGTGGCAAGTACTCTCTGGTGGATAAGGACACGCTGCCCACCTACCAGAATATCCTCCCCGAGATAGAAAAACACGAGGCCATGAGGAACACTGGGAACACCGAGGGGGCCAGCAAGAAGAAAATTAAAAAAGAAGATATCAGCATGACAGATTTATCATGAGACAGCAAATTTTAATCCTAAAATCACCTTGTCCATCTTTTATCATGGAACAAACGAAATAATACATTTTAAAGGATTGTCTTCAAATTTCTAAACTGCTTGTAGTTCTATGAGCTGCTTTACTTTTGTATCAACTTTGATAATGTTATGATTTTTTTCCCGGATGTTTTACAAAGTAAACCAAAAAATCATGTTATTATTTAATTTATGATGTTGAAGGGGAAGGCTATAATTGATTTCAAACTCTTCAACCATAAAAGTGTAAGTTTGTAAGATCTGTGATGAAGTCTGAAATATGTGATGTTGGGAGTGCTGGGAAGCAACTCTTTAACCACAAATAAAAAATGAAAAGGTTAATGATTTTAGGTTTCTTGTACAATTGATTCTAGAAAGTCTTTCGTGGATTTATGTAAAATGTTCAGATTAACCCCAAGTATTGCTTCAATTGTCTTGTGTGATTGGGGCCAACATTTGATAGAAAGATTGCAAGAGATTTTTTGGAAATGTACTGTATATATGTTAGGGTTTGGGCTAATAAATCAACATTATCATGTTATTATTTCTGACCCTTTTTAAATTCAAATTTTAATATGAATCTTCCCTTCAAAAGAAATATCATATTATTACAAGTTCTTTTGGTTCTTCAAACATATATTTTCCAGGAATTCAATTTAACACCATTTGAGATATCTTGATGAAACTTGGAGGTTCCCCTACATAAATGTGCATTGCATTGTAATTAGGTCACTGTAATAACCTTCACCTCTAGGTCAAAGGTTAAATTAATGCAAAGTTTGCAGTTCAGATTTCACCAAATGTATTTTAATTTTAGGTCAGTTAAGTGTAAAGCTAATATGTTGTTTAACCCTTTCACCACTGTGTCCATAATGGACTCATCCAGATCAATGCATGGTAGAGTTTACTAAAATTACATAGGGGTGAAAGGGTTAATATGAACCATCTGGAAATTTAGTAAAAAAAACACCAACATAATTAATTAGGAAATGATTTGTCATGTGTCAGAACTCGGTGTTTTGAAAATATGGGCTTTTTCCACTGTACATGAATAAAGGTGTACTTATTATAAGTTAATTCCGTTGATTGAAGTTTCTTTAGTGTGTTTTGCTTTTAAACAAGTCTCAAGTAAACTTGCTGTCTCTGAAGTTCTGTGGGCCACTCCATGTTTTTAGCTAATAGTCTGTGTGGTTTTGTGTAGAAATGGCTTTTGAATTAAATTGCTGAAATTCTTGAAGGGAGTTAACAATTTAAGAACAGCATTTGTTGCCGAGACTTTTGTGTCAGAATGATATATCTACCTAATATCTACAAGCTTTAAAAAACAAACGTTTTGTTGATATTAGTTGCTGCTCTTGTGATACTGTCAACTTGGACAAAAGGTATATACATTAAGTATTAAGAAATAGATATTGTGGAAATTTGTGGTAAATAATCAATTTTATTACATACAGTTCAGACCCTATCATTGGTAAAATACATCATCGCATCCAAAACCTAGTCAGTCACAACTAATTTGTGTTGTCTTAGTGGTTTGTTAAATCATTTACATTATGTGGAATTGTTCTGAACTTCTGTTTGATACATTGTTTTATTATTTAACTTGTACTGTAAGATATATGTAATAAATCAATTCTTGATATGATGTTTTTATATTATACTTATCAGTAGTTTTAGATCTGTTAAATGGCATGATGAGCATATGTAGTTTCCATCCTAGATACGATCAATACGAGCCCTGTAGATTCTGCCCTAAATACTGTCAATAAATGAAATCAAGTAGATTTCTTCTTAAATACTGTCATTATTAAAATGAAATTGTGTAGATTCCTTCCTTCATTCCAGGGGTAAAAGCGATGCTTATATAAACAAGAATGAGTAATTATAATAATAATAATAATAATTTGAGGTTCTTATAGACCACTTTATCACAACCTAGTTTGTAGGAGGTCCCAAAGCGGTTCACAAATTATTATCCGTGGTTATAGGGTCTTTGCAACCATCTAATACCTTTCTCAACTCCCTGGGGAGCATACAGATGGTGCTGCCATTTCACCGCTCACAGCTAGTATTCAACAATTCTAGCACTGCCCAACCACATACTCATTTACGGCTGAGTAGACTGGAACAAGCAGGGTAAAGTATCTTGCTCAAAGATACAACACGGTGCCGTGCTGTGATTCGAACCTGCAACCCTTCGGTCACGAGCCCAGCGTCCTACCACTAGAATACCATGCCTCCATCTTGGTCAATATTTTCCCAGGTCTTTATATGGGCACTCATGTAAGTAGGCCTTTATTTTCCATTGTCTCTGTGAGGAATCAAACCCAAAACCTCTTGTTTACTTTTCTGACACTACTGAATGAGCAACAGAGAAATTTGCCATAGCCAAGTCGGAAGGAAGCCTTTGGTTTGACCTCTATATACATTACATACGTTTAAGCAGGTTATGTAGGTTGAATTAACGTGTATGATTTCTTTATTTTCAATTCTTGGGAAATATAACAACAAAAATCCACCTGGTGATGGCCAGATCTTTATACCCCGGTACTAGTTATTCCTCTTGGCACATGAATTGTCCCCTTGGTATGTGATTTTTTATAATGGCTGCCCTATAGACAGGTGTTACAGGAATTGATAAACAGGAGAATTTTGAGTGTGACAAGTATAGATGTATTATGTATTGGATGCTCATTCTTACAAGTCTTTGTGGTTCATTATATTAATTATAATGTGTTATAATGTCGTCAAAAACTTGTTGATCGTCGGAGCGAAATCTGCCTGAGCAATATCAAAGGAGTAAACAATATGTCCGGTCTTTAAGTTGTCTCTATCATCAGCTGGCACTATCATTATGGGACCTTTGCTGTTAATTGACTGCCTCATCAGTGGACACTTTCGTCATAGGAACGCCATCAGTGGGCACTCCTCATTGGCCTTATACAATGTAGTAATAATAATAATAATAATTTGAGGTTCTTATAAACCGCTTTATCACAACCTAGTTCGTAGGTCGTCTCAAAGCGGTTCACAAATTATTATCCGTGGTTACTTACCATAATGGCCTTTGCAACCAGCCAATATTGTTCTCAACTCCCTGGGGAGCATACAGCGGTGCTGCCATTTCGGCTCACAGCTAGCATTCTACAATTCTAGCACTGCCTAACCACGTACTCATTTACAGCTGAGTAGACAGGAACAAGCAGAGTAAAGTATTTTTCTCAAGATATAACACAGTGCCATGCCGTGACTCGAACCTGCAACCTTCCGGGTCACGAGCCCGGCGTCCTACCACTACACTACCACGCCTCCATATAGTACAGAAGATAAATAGATAAACCAAACAAACAACTATGAGAAATGTTTTGAATGTTATGACATTTTATACATTCTTAAGTGTAACAAAATGGTTTAATGCATTAATAATGTTTACCGTAATAGATATTGTCATGGTATCACAGATGTAAACTATTCTGTTCATGACATCAGTCCTGATAACACAGTTGTAGTTAGTAGTTGGACCTACGATTAAAGTGCTGATATCAGGGTTGTAGTCGGTTCCACTTATGATAACATTCCAGTTGTCACATGAAGTTATAGACTGTTGCACCTATGATAACAGTGATGATATCAGGGTTGTAGTCGGTTCCACTAATGATAACATTCCAGTTGTCACATGCAGTTATAGACTGTTGCACCTATAGACTGTTGCACCTATGATAACAGTGCTGATATCAGGGTTGTAGTCGGTTCCACTTATGATAACATTCCAGTTGTCACATGAAGTTATAGACTGTTGCACCTATGATAACCGTGCTGATATCAGGGTTGTAGGCGGTTCCACTTATGATAACATTCCAGTTGTGACATGCAGTTATAGACTGTTGCACCTATGATAAAAAGGCTGATATCAGGGTTGTAGTCGGTTCCACTAATGATAACATTCCAGTTGTCACACGCAGTTATAGACTGTTGCACCTATGATAAACGTGCCGATATCAGGGTTGTAGTCGGTTCCACTAATGATAACATTCCAGTTGTCACATGCAGCTATAGACTGTTGCACCTATGATAAACGTGCTCATATCAGGGTTGTAGTCGGTTCCACTTATGGTAACATTCCAGTTGTCACATGCAGTTATAGACTGTTGCCCCTATGATAAACGTGCTGATATCGGGGTTGTAGTCGGTACCACTTAAGATAACATTCCAGTTGCCACATGCAGTTATAGACTGTTGCACCTATGATAAACGTGCTGATATCGGGGTTGTAGTCGGTACCACTTAAGATAACATTCCAGTTGTCACATGCAGTTATAGACTGTTGCACCTATGATAACCGTGCTGATATCAGGGTTGTAGACAGTTCTATTTACAACAACATTCAAATTGTCACTGTTTTAGATTGTTTCACTGTAAAAGAAAGTCCAGTTGTCACTTTTGTAGGAATGCAGACTGTTCCATCTTGAATATTATATTCCATAACACTGTTCACATCTCACATACTCCCTTAGTTTGTTGACTATAGATTTACCTTGGCCAGCTACCTTACCGGGTAAATCACTTCTGTTTTGCTTACATTTCCTCACTAATTCTTTAGGAAAGTTTATCTCAAAATTCAAACATATGGCAATTGATTTAAAAAACCCAGTTATCTCTGTTATTATTCCCTTCATGGGTTGAAATCCTCATCAGCTAGCCATTAAAAAAAATACCACCTGAATCAGTATGAGCAGAAATGATGGAGGTAATTAACAGTATCTGGTCGTTTTGGCTGACCTAGTAGTAGAATCCTGTGTGATACCATGTCTGTAACTAGCCCACACTTAACTCCAGCACACTCACCAAATGTCACACAACCATCATCATTGTAAATTTAAATGTTTCCTTCATGTCTTAACCATGTCCTTTTCAGTGCCTCCTAGAGAAACTTGATGTTTGACTAGTACAGTTGTATGCACCCTGATTCCGTGTTGTAGGAGAGACGACTTGATTTATGACAAGTCGCCCCTGGAATGGCATAAATGGCCTGGAATGTTGAGCATCCTTGATCAATATCAATATCAAATGTAGGATGTACTACAATGCACGAATCATCTTTGACCTTGAACTTTGTGTGTTACATTGGTCCTAGACGGTGCTACCATTTCGAATGGCAGGAAACTGAAGATTTGTACCAACAACTATCACACTATTGGCACATCTCCATCGTCAAAGGACTGTACAAATTCCTTTAACCTGTCCTCCTCAATCTTTTGGAGGCGGAGTTTTTTGATGTCCTTCAGTTTGATTGGTCTCCGTGTCACTGAACCATTGTTCCTGTGCTTTTTAACACATTCCTTAATTTTTTCAATGATAAGGTCTTTATGAAGTCTGGTATTGAACTCGGTCAGCTTTGTTAAACGATCAAAGGCTTGGTGAGTATATTTAAAGTTAAATGTTGAATAGGGTCTCTCAGGATCATCAAAGATCTCAAAGTCGGCAAACTCCTTTTCCTCCTCTGTAGTTCGAGGAACACCTGTAAATCACCAAATTGATCATTAAAATTCTGGCAAAACTGATATCAATCAAACAGTTATGACATTATTTGATTATTTTGAGTTCATGTGTCACAAGTAGTGTTGGTTTATCTCAGTCGTTATCACTTGTGTAGATTCTGTACATATATATGGTGAATTGTTATACATTTGTTGCATTTATATCATTGCTGTTGATTCTACCTCCATCATCCAGTATTCACTACTCGACTTCGTGACATCATGTCCAGCACATTTTGTGAAGTGAAACCTAGATATTTCTAAGATGCTAAATTAATTAACATGTATTTTTCATGTAGGCTACTTGATACCGATATACCTTTATAAGATGCATGTAGCTAATGTAAGCTTCAATTATTACTCAAGTTTAATGTATGAATTAAGAATAGAAAAAGATGTGACCTGAACTAGTTACTTGCCTATAAGTCATTAAGTGTGATACTAACCTGGCATTTTCTCATCCCTAAAGGTGATGTTGGCCAACACAAAATGGAGCACAATGGGACAGCGAGGATCATTGGGGTTCTGGAACACATAGCACTCCTTCATTCCTTCACGGTCAAAACGTTTTAGGTCAATTTCGGGGAATGGCACATTGTTTAATCGTGCCCATTTCTCTGCAAGCTTGATCTCCTGGAAAGGTAAGAGACAAAATTAATGAGACATGTCTTCAATAGAAACAGACAATATGTGTGACATGCCTCCAATGGTAAGAGATGGTTTGTGTGGCATGCTGACCAATGGTAAGAGACGGTTTGTGTGGCATGCTGACCAATGGTAAGAGACGGTTTGTGTGGCATGCCTCCAATGGTATGAAATGTGTGCCTTGCCTCAAATGGTAAATAGTGTGAAAATTGAGTGGTACATTGTCAAATGGGACTTGATGTAAAGGCATTGTTACAGACCAAAGGGGTCGTTTGTCATGTAGGACATACAGTGTATAGGATGTTTTGCGGTCTTTCTTGCAGATATACATTACCTTAAAGGGTGGTGTGCTGTCACTTTGCCTGGCACTAAAGTCGAAGGACAGAAGAAGATCAACTTGTCGCTGAGGGCGAAGCAGGAGGGGGAACGGTGAGTTGAATGTCAGTCCACCGTCTACCACATACAGCTTTTTCATGTTGGTGGGATACATCTCAAATATCCCATCAAACTGGTCCATACCTGTTCAGTAGATCAAACATGTGTACTGAAGGTGTATGCTTAGCGTCAACTTTAGGTTGTAAAAATTAAAGTATCTAAATGTAGGCTAAACATTTCAAAAATACCTGCAATTGATTTCTAAAAGATTTTGAATTAAATCACACATGTCAATATTTAATTATTACATGTCTTGAGTTTTCACACAAAATATTAACCTGTAAAATTATCAAGGTAAATTTGCAAATACAAGATATCTATGAACATTTCTAAATATAACATTGTAATAGATCATGTTTTTGAGTTCCTGTTTCTGTAGTTTTAGCCAGCCATCAATGACATCCTGTTCATCAAATTATTATATTTAACGGTCACCATGGATACATCAGCACAACTCCATGTATTAATTGGTAATCAACATAACAAACACTTCTTGTATGAATATTGGAAAGATTTCGGTGATCCTTGTTGAGATATTCACCTTCTGTCCCTTCGTCTATGGAAGTGAATGGAGAGAATGGGTAGACCTTGTACAGGGACAAACCCCTCATAAAGCTGTGTACTTTGGCAGCCCGCCCCTCGATGGAACCCAGTAGGTAGTTGCCGGTGCTATCCAACACCTTGCCAAACATGCTCCTGATAAAGCCCTTGTTATTATCTGTGTCCTTCATACTAGTAATACTGGCTGTGGACCCTCTCCTGCTATTAACACTGGCCACAGAACTCTTCCGGCGACCTTTCTGCTCTATCTGTTTGCGTTTCCTTTCCTCTTCCTCTGCCTCTGTCTCACTTGATTCACTTTCCTCATCTGTTTGTGTGTCAAGCTCTTGAAGAAGTTCTCTCTCTGATAATAGGAGATAAAAACTGAATAATTTTGCGAAGCGTTAAGCATTGGATTAAGCAAAATTTACTGTTGGGCAGTGTTTTCACCTAATTTTTGTATTCTACACTGTAATTAGTATTGATACACTTTCAGTTCAATACATCTGTATAGCATACGATGTATTTAATATGTTGTTTCTACTTATTTGTTAGCGTTTATTGCGGATGAGAGGTACCCACCAAGCTCTTCCCGTTCTTCCTGTATAATGCGACACTCGTCCGTGCGTTTATCATCCTTGAGGAGGCGCTTGAATTGGATACAGAAGGCACTCCCCCAAACACCTGAAACACACAACCAAGGTCAGTCACCCAAGGTCAATCACCTTTATAAGATCAGTCACAAGGTCACTCAAGGTCAGTTACAACGTCATATACTCCAGGTTAATAAGGTTAATCACATAGTCAGTCACCTGAGGCAAATCACCTTGTGAAGTGCTTGTTAATGTTGCATACATTAGAAATTGATCTATTTAATATCAATGTATTTAAAGATTTTTTTTCAAACTTGACTAACTATTATTGATTTTGAAATGCAAAAAAAAACAAAACTGATTTTAATTCCTACATGTGTGAATATATTTGAAATTGCATATCCAAAGAGTTTACACAATGGCTTTGTAAGAAGGTCAATTTCAGAGATTCTTTGAAAAAATAACTGATGAAGCTGGTTGACTTATTATTGACGGTTGAACAACTTACCCTGTAGGAAGTGTAGAGGTTGCTCTGGGTACTTCTTCACCAACTGACCCATGAAGAATTTACTCCCAAAGTTTTCTGACTTCATGAATGTGCCATACTTAGGTAATCCAATTTCAAAGGGGGTAAACTCCATCCATTCTGCAGGAAACAGTGTTTCAATATCATACATATATTTCATACGGTACAACAAAGTGTTAGTTTGGATATTTCTAGCTCACCGGGTCCGAAGGACCAATGTGAGCTTATGCCATACTATGGCGTCCGTCGTCCGTACGTCAACAATTTCTTCAAACGACTTCTTCTGAAACACTGATTGGAATTTAAATAAATTTGAGTGAATACATCCCTAGGTGGTGGGGATTCAAAATTGTACAAATGGTAGGGCTGACCCTACAAGGGACTGAGGGGGTGGGGCCAAAAGGGGGCAATTTGGCTATATTGCTATAAACGACTTCTCCTGTAGGACTATTCACTGGATATAGATCATATTTGGTCTGAAGCATTAATGGGAGGCAGGGATTCAAAAGTGTACAAATGGTGAGGCTCACCCCCCAGGGGGCTGAGGGGTGGGTCCAAAAGGGTTATTTTGTTATATTGCTTTTAGCAACTTCTTCTCTGGAACTAAGAGATGGATATCAACCATATTTGACTGGAATCATCCCTAGGTAGTAGGGATTCAAAATTGTACAAATGGACAGGCTAACCCCCTGGGCCAAAAACAGTTTATAACTTTGAAATGGTTAAAATCCCCACCTATAACCATATATGCAATTACTGAGTATAAAGAGATTTAATGCACATATGCCTTGGAGACTTAGTCCCTTGGTCATAACTTTGAAACGGTTGAGATCCCCACCCCATAACCATACCTACAATTGCTAGGCATGAAAAATCTAATACAGATATGCTACAAGGATTGGCCTTGGGGTCTGGCCCTATCTCTGGGAGCTTATTTGGAGAATTTTTCTCCATGATTGCTTAGATATCCAGGTGAGCGATTAATGCAGGCCCTCTGGGCCTCTTTCTTTGTTAGAAGTTATTGCCTGAAAACAGCTAAGGTTATTTGATGACCGTTTGCACAGGTCAAGGACCATTTTATGATGACACCACACTTTGATAGCTTAACTTTGGCATGGCAGCTTATGGTCTTGCCAGGTTATATTATTCTGATAACAGCCTAACCAAAGAAGGGAGACACCACCCAAAGAGAGAAAAGATAAAGGTTATAAGGGTTTTGATGCAGATCAAGTTTGATTCTTCAGAGTTCCAATTAAAAATCGCAGAATGAAATTATGGTTCTCGAGGTGGCTCAACATTAGTCACCTTATACAATCAGGCAGTGGGATATAGTAGGCTAATTTTATTTATCCCTTGTCCTCCAACCTTCAGATGTAGTGTTGTTACTGTTAGACAAATGATATCTAAAGGGGGTGGGTTGTATACCAAATCAAGTGAATAATGTCCTGAAGACCAGAGTAGAGACACATGCATACTGTAGTGAAAACGTGTACAGAAATAAATCTGAATGCTATGGTAAATACGTACCATGGAAGACCATAGCAGAGACAGACTTTTTGACGTGAAGACAAGTGTACAGAGGCATAGGGATGTCAGCATTTTGGATCTTTTCCTTTTGGTCCGACAATTTGGCATTTTGCCGCTGATAACATGGAAAACAAATAATTATTGAGATTTTTTTGTGGTCAAAGTAGAGTACCGGTATGTAGAATACTTCTTTGGTGATTTACTGCGATTTACCTAGGCCTTTATCAACAAACAATATGTTAGACAATCATGAGGTTGCTTGCACGATAACATGTCATTTACACAGGCTTAGTAGTTAACCTCATCGCAAAAACTCCTAAAACAGTTCTAATTAAATAATATTAGTAGAACAAAATACAATATATATTTCCCTGCATACTACTTGAAAGATTCTTGATTCATACTCACATTTTTGAGAAGAGTCTCCCCGACAAGATGTCCGAAGAAGTCAGTGAAGCTGACAGGCTGTCCCTGGCGACGCTTCTCCATGATCCGAGAGACATACGAATACATACTATTGGGGCCTAACAGGTAAAAAGGGCTTGAATCAATATTACTCTTCAACTCCTCCTGGAGGGCAAGGGGGGACCTCTGTGGCCATTCAGGGTGGGTGTATAGCTGAGATAGGTACCTAAAGGTAAAACTCATACAGGTAAATACAGGTACAACGCACAGGTAAAATACAGATACCCCACACAGGTACCAGTAAATACAACACAGGCAAATATAGGTTAACAACACATAAGTAAAATCAGGTGAATACAGATACAACACACAGGTAAATACAGGTATAATAATGATTATAGGTCAAAACAGGTAATAACTGGTACAACACACAGGTAAAATTAATTTAAATCAGGTGAATACATGTACAACACACAGAAAAATACAGGTAGGAAATAAGTTTACACAGCTTAAACACCGCAAAATACATTTACAATAACCAGATAATATGACACAGGAAAATACAGGTACAGCTTTAAATACAGTATCAGTGAGAGAAAGGCAAAAAATAAAATGAAGTGAGAAATCCACTAGTGTATATGCATGTCTAATACAACTTTAATTTAGAGTCAGTGGGTATATATAAACGATGCTGACCTGGACTCTATTTCAGGATATATAGCCATTTAATTTCTATCATGTTTGTGTTCGGAGATGGACAGTCGACTTACCATGCTGATCCAGACAATCCCCCAGCATACGTGACCATCTCCAGTATGTTTGTGTCGACTAGGGCACTGAACACCCCACTGTACGCAGTCATCGCTCGGAATCCTCCACCGGACCCTATCACACCTATAACTGGCACCTGTAACAAAGGAGCCACCAAAGTTCATCAGTGTTTAGCTGTCCTGAATGAATCCCAGTACTGCACATATATTTGAAGACTTTGTGTAGTGTTTAGATATATAGACATAATAATGAATTCAAGACTGAAAAAGGAGTTTATCATTTCAAGCCTTGTGGTCATTTGCACTCGAGGTGATTATTTTTTATGTCTAAATTACAACATTATGGTGTGTACAATCAATTACATAAGGGGAGATCAGATAGCATGGACATAAAAAAGGGGGATCAACTATATTTGTCTTGATTTATCACAAACATGGTTCCCATAGGTATCTACCAGTACATACAATATCCCTGTAATCTCTGTAAAGGAGTACATTTAGTGTTTCTTTGTGAAGAACCAACTTCAGGAATATTTTACTTTTGTCGTCCTGCACTTGGTGAGACTAACCTCTTGTATGGAAACTGGTGCATCCTCTCCAAGATATTTCTTCATGGTGTCAAATATTCGCATCTTTCTCTTTTCCACAAATGCTCGCTCCTCCTCACTCAGTGTGAGACTAAACCGTAACTGTGGTTCACAGCTAGATAAATCATAAATACATGTACGGTTAGTGATGGTGGGGAGGTTTCAGACTTAGGAGGTGGTATGGCTGGGGTAGTGATGGTGAGGAGGTCTCAGACTTAGGAGGTGGTATGGCTGGGGTAGTGATGGTGAGGAGGTCTCAGACTTAGGAGGTGGTATGGCTGGGTTAGGGATGGGGAGGAGGTCTCAGACTTAGGAGGGGGTATGGCTGGACAAATCATAAATACATGTACGGTTAGTGATGGTGGGGAGGTTTCAGACTTAGGTGGTGGTATGGCTGGGTTAGTGATGGTGGGGAGGTCCGAGACTTAGGAGGTGGTATGGCTGGACAAATCATAAATACATGTACGGGGTTAGTAATGGTGGGGAGGTCTCAGACTTAGGAGGTGGTATGACTGGGTTAGTGATGGTGGGGAGGTCCCAGACTTAGGAGGTGGTATGGCTGGACAAATCATAAATACATGTACGGTTAGTGATGGCGGGGATGTCTCAGACTTAGGAGGTGGTATGGCTGGACAAATCATAAATACATGTACAGGGTTAGTAATGGTGGGGAGGTCTCAGACTTAGGATCATCTTAATAATTACATATATTGAAAGTGATGGATTATATTGTCTTGCCTAATAATGAACCTGATAGACCCCTTTGCTATTTACCTCTTATCTATATTTGTAAAACAACAAGGTAAAACCTCCTTAGACTGTCTACGACATAAAGGAACAGAGATGGTATTTGATTATTATACTTACTTCATGTCTGCCCATAGCTCAAATTCAACCACTGATGTCTGAAATTAATATAAAACTGTTTTTTAACTAAATGGTTTTCATACAGATACATATATCTAATACATCGGAGTTCAGATTTAAAATTGTCAAAAGATTGGAATTTAGATTCTGTAAGGTCAAAAGCTTGTATTGCAAGATTTGTCAGGTCAACGCTTTGAAAGGTCAATATGCATGTACAGTATTAGGTAGTTTTCAGGTTCTGCTAGGTAATTGTTAACCTTCAGGTTCTGTAAGGTCAAAAGGTTGGAGTTCAGACACTGTAAGGTCAAAAGGTTGGAGTTCAGATACTGTAAGGTCAAAAGGTTGGAGTTCAGGTTCTGTTAGGTAATTGTTTACCTTCAGGTTCTGTAAGGGCAATATATTAGAGTTCAGACTCTGTAAGGTCAAAAGATTAGAGTTCAGACTCTGTAAGGTCAAAATGTTGGAGTTCAGACTCTGTTAGGTCAAAAGGTTCAGACTCTGTAAGGTCAAAAGGTTGGAGTTTGGAGTTCGGACTCTGTTAGGTCAAAAGGTTAGAGTTCAGACTATGTAAGGTCAAAAGGTTAGAGTTCAGACTTTGTAAGGTCAAAATGTTGGAGTTCAGACTCTGTAAGGTCAAAAGGTTAGAGTTCAGCCTCTGTAAGGATAAGGTAAAACCGATACAAGTTTAGACTGGTAAGGACAGTTACCAGGTAGTTAGAAGTAAGACTTTTTATATATAGTCAATAGCAGTAAGGTCAAATTTTTTCAGACTTAACATGGTCAAAACATTAGAATATCAATATAGTCAGACTTTTCAAACAAAAAAGGTTAAAGGTTTTCAAATTTGATAAATTTAGTAGATTCAACCATTGCACTTGTCTTCAAACATTACAAGGCCTATACAAAAGGTCGAGTCTGCAGGTTAATGTGTGATTATAAATTTCACATAAAATGAGAAATTATATTTTGTGCTATTAATAAATTACTAGTAACATCTTTTGTATGTGACAAAATTATGTCTTACCCCAAAAAACTCAAGTGAATATTTTTCTTTTCCTTGATACGGTAGTTCTTTGAGATCGATGACCTGTGACCCCAAAGGTTCATCCATGAGGTAGTTAGAATCCATCAGTGATATCACTGCAATGAAAGTGGAACTAGGATGAGTCATCAATACATGTACTTAATGAGGAAAGAAAATGTCGTCCAATGGGTCACTTTACAGGTTATTTTGATACTGAGACTTTCATCCCAGTGTCACTTTACATCTGTTCTGTGGACTCTTTATTCTTGTGTGAGTATAGGTGTCGTTACTGATGATATAGGTAATTATAATTGTAAAGTCATGACTGGTAGCATGACTACATAGAAACCTACAGGTATCATAAATAAAGACTATACTCTAATTTAGTGGTATAGATCACGGTACTCCTCAGTCCGAATTTAAGTACAGTATGTTCAAAGTAAAACTGACATTTTTTCGAGTGTTCAGAGATAATAGCATATATCATTATAGGACAATTTCTCGCATGTTTTGAGATGTACGTACCTGTCATGACAGACCCCATATGTAACATTGCCAAGTATAATAATACTGTATTATATCCATGAGATACTACCTATCTAGTAAGATGATTGACCATCCTCTATTGTTAAGGTATTACCCTAAATACTTGTCCAGGAGATACTACCTGTCCATTGAGACCAATTGCTGACAAATTACAGTAATCAATTGTCCAGGAAATACCTGACCTATCCAGAAAGACCATCCTTGAATGCTAAGATATTTCTGTAATTATATTCTTGTATCACCTCTTATGGGACACCATCCTCTATTTCTGAGGTATGACGATACTTACCTGTGGACGAGATAACACCTGTCCAGAAAGACCATCCTCGAATGCTAAGATATTTATGTAATTATTGATACCTGAGCTATCACCTATCAGGGGAGATCATCCTCTATGTCTGAGGTATTACAGTACTTACCAGTCTACGAGATACCACCTGTCCAGAAAGACCATCCTCGAATGCTAAGATGATTTTGTAAATATCTATGCCTGAGTTATCACCTATCGGGGGAGATTATCCTCTATTTCTGAGGTATGACAATACTTACCTGTCTACGAGATACCACCTGTCCAGAAAGACCATCCTTGAATGCTAAGATATTTCTATAATTATTGATACCTGAGCTATCACCTGTCAGGAGAGATCATCCTCTATTTCTGAGGTATGACGATACTTACCTGTCTACGAGATACCACCTGTCCAGAAAGACCATCCTCGAATGCTTAGATATTTCTGTAATTATTTATGCCTCAGCTATCACCTGTCAGGGGAGATCATCCTCTATTTCTGAGGTATGACGATACTTACCTGTCTACGAGATACCACCTGTCCAGAAAGACCATCCTCGAATGCGAAGATGTTTCTGTAATTATTGATGCCTGAGGTATCACCTGTCAGGAGAGGTCATCCTCTATTTCTGAGGTATGACGATACTTACCTGTCTACGAGATACCACCTGTCCAGAAAGACCATCCTCGATGCGAAGATGTTTCTGTAATTATTGATACCTGAGGTATCACCTGTCAGGGGAGATCATCCTCTATTTCTGAGGTATGACGATACTTACCTGTCTACGAGATACCACCTGTCCAGAAAGACCATCCTCTAATGCGAAGATGTTTCTGTAATTATTGATGCCTGAGGTATCACCTGTCAGGGGAGATCTACATTTCTAAGGTATTATTGGAATTACTTGTGAGACATGCGGTACATATTCTGACTAGAGAGGTCACCCTCTATTGCTGGGATATGTACCTAGTGTATTGCTGCGTTCTCTGGGATCAATATAAAAGGTGAATGTCTCGTTCCAAACAGGGTCGATGTCATTATCTTTGATGGTTGTTTTCTGTAAACAATTGGGCGCCGTCTTGATATAGAGTGTGACATACGGATCCGGTGTGTCCACTGAAGAGGTAGAGAGAAGTTCAGTCATAATCACACATATCTTTCATTCATAGTAATTGAAAGAACATGAATAAATTACATTTTTTTTTATTATCATCACAATGCTGTTAAGCATTGATCTGACTTTCATAAGTTAAATGTTTCCTATACAAAGCAAAATCTAGTGTCCAAAATATCAGCTATGGATTTCTAGCTTTTAGATTAAAGGTTTCATTTAAACTTTCGTTAAATGGAATATTGGCATTAGAAGGTTAGGAGCCAAAAGGCCATTTAAAAAAAATAAAAAAAAATAATGACGCTGTTTTGTGAGTAAGAAGCCTTTCTCAAGCCTGGTTGTAAATCAGGACCTATCCTTTCTCAGCCCGCTATACAGGTTACTTACTGAGGTCCCCTGCCCATCCTTTGGTGATGTTGTATCCACAAATGACCTTGATGTATAGCACAGCACATGGATAGTGGGTGACCTGCATTGGTGAGAAAGTGTAAGGCTATATAAGATTACTCCAAATATTGGAGACAAAAGTATTTTTCTAAAAATAATCAGTTACTGTAATGAAAAAGGTATGGAAACAATTAAGCGTATGCTTGCAAATTCATTGAAACAATAAACCATACTTCAATTTCATTTCTACATTTTAATGCAGTATAAAACTATAGAATCAACCACAAAGGTTCCTGACAACTTACTTATCTAGGAAATGGGTGTTAAATTAAATCTGTCATTGCTTCTCAAATAAATTCACTTACCTCAAATACTTGAAATGGATCAAACCTACAAGAAAAATATATAACCTTCAGTATTTATCACAATTCTAATTTTACATAATTTAATACTTTAATAATTTAAGACATAATGACAGAGATTTTTGTATTTCAATTGATTCTCATGGCATTAAGGACTGACATTTTTGTGACAATTACTGTTAATTCCCATGGATCGCTGTAAGATTTCTACAACAAGTTTATTTCAATTAACTTAAGTTTCACGATGTGAAAGATCGAGGTTTCTGTCACAAGTGCATTCCATGAGAGTGATGTTGTGTGAATGACCAAATGTTATTTCTCAAGTACATTGCAAAGGAGTATTCTTCCTTGAGAGTTTCATTATTCCAGTAGAGTATGTTACAAGAAGGATGTTACTTTTTATACTGGATTTAAATGACATTACAGATAGTTGTCTTCTTAAATAAATTACTGTCATTTTACTGATAATTGATTCAAAACAACCATTTTCTGTTTTGAATATTCAGTACCTACAGACACAAATCCTCACATATTTCTGTAGTACACAATTACAGCTTTAGTTAAATTCACTTTAAGTTGACTTTTAAATAGATCAAAAAGAACTTACATATTGACACAAGTTTCACATCCAATACACACTGCATTTAATGTCCATATTATTTCATCTTAGATTGCCTAGTCTTTTTTTGGCAGAATAATGTTTTTTAAATCTAAAAAGTGATTTTTGTTTTGTACATGTGAGTACATGTACCAGGTGCTTTATCTGTGATAAAATAAAAATCTGAAAAAAATCTGAAATTGTGTAAAATTGATTTAAAATACCTTGAAAATTGCATTTAAAGTAGATGCATTAACTAGCATATATTGGAAAATGTTATTGGTATTCCAGTATGGTAAATGTTCTTGGTTTGGCCAGGGCAATATTTGAATGATAACCATACTTTAGCAGAAACCGAATTTTAACAGAATGTAGTTGTAATTTTAGCTTTAACGATATTTAACGTTATATGCACTAACTGTAAAGGACATAATTACAATAATTTCTAAATCAGCAGTAATACTAACTGATGCTGCATGTAACATGAAAAGGGTTGCCAACGTGTGGAAGGATGAGGTACCGAAAAAAGTAGGTTTAATGCGGTAATATTAAACGTTCATAATAATAATAATAATTTGAGGTTCTTTTATACCGCTTTATCACAACCTAGTTCGTAGGTCGTCTCAAAGCAGTTCACAAATTATTAGCCGTGGTTATAGGGCCTTTGTAACCAGCCAATATCTTTCTCAACTCCCTGGGGAGCATATACAGCCGGTGCTGCCATTTCGGTGCTCACGGCTAGCATTCTGCAATTCTAGCACTGCCCAACCACGTACTCATTTACAGCTGAGTAGACTGGAACAAGCGGAGTGAAGTATCTTGCTCAAAGATACAAAACAGTGCCGTGACTCGAACCTGCAACCCTTCGGTCACGAGCCTGGCGTCCTACCACTAGACTACCATGCCTCACATTGGAAGTCTTGTAAATGAACAATGTGTTTTAAAATACCTAAAAGCTACTTCATAGAGGTAGACAAACATTCAAGGCTGGTGACCAAAAACTTCTGTCTAGTTACTCAATTTTTAAAAGTATGTATTTTTTAATAATTTTAAGAATAATTTTAAAATGCATGTAACAGTTGTTGAGAGTGTACTAGCCTAAGGACAGCTTAGCACAAAACTTATGTCTGGTATAAATTGAAAAATATTGAAATTTAAAATAAAAATATGATTAGAGCTTTATAATGATCATTTGATGATTTTTTTTTTGTAAATTTTAAGATCTTTTTCAAAAAATTGCTCTTTGGATAATTGTGTAGCTGTAAATGTAATGTTTATCAGACTATACACATCTGGGCCCTGGGAATACAACTTTTTACATGTTGTCCTATCCTCATATGACTACATTGTACTTGCTTATGTAGTTATAAATATTCTAACTGTAAACTTACACTCACTGCAGGCCACGGTTGATTTTTGCTTGATACAATGATAATTTAACTTAAATCAACTAATAATATACGGTAAAGGCATTAACTCCACTACATTGATATAGACACATACTAATAAACCATTTTGGTGTTTATTCACAAAATATAATATCATCAAAGAGCTATGGCGGATTGCTATGCCTATTTCCCCAAAGGTGAGACCGCTAGTGTGCGCACGCCACCGTGTACTGTTATGAGGCGTCCTCAGGTATTTTTATACAGGTAGCTCTATCGGCATCCTGTGTCTAAGAATAGATTAATGTAAACAGCCGAATTCAAGACCATGGCTATTGATACATGCGTTTCATGATAAAGGCTCAACAAAACGCTTATTTCGCATTATTTCTATGAATTTAAAACAAATAATATGCTGTACGAACAAGTTTTGAAAGGATTAAATTTTCATTTCTACCGCATGCGTCATGCCGTTACCTGCTTTAATACAAAACACACATCATGATTTTGTTTTTCCCGCACCTATGAAAGGCAAAATGATTTATATAATTTTTGAACAGCATGACTTTCACCTGTATTGCGATCCTTACTTTGTCCTGAGGTTTTCCTGCATTTGGAACAAATGAGACTATCCTCAACAATGAATTTTCCCGTATTTTTGGTAAAATATTTGCGATAATAACACTTCATATTTTTTGCTTGGCCTTTTTTTAATCCCACATTTTTTGTATTCCAGCATAATTTGTTTGTGTTTAAAATAATAGATAAAATTACAAGTGCCAATTGGAGGGTGAAACAATTCATAGATATCTTTTAAGATGATGTCTTATCTACAAAGCATAGCTGTACTGTACACGTGTACAGTGATTTGTTAACATGATTCTATAGAAGATAAAACAATAGGTATGTTATTAAAATATAAATAAAATGTACCATTGATTTGAAAAGTATTTTATATACATGTACTTAATTAAGTAAAAGGATCACATGCCTAAATATTTAAAAAAAAAAAGAAAAAAGAAAGGAACCTGAACATGGATTTGAACTTGACCGTTCACTTTGTCTGGTCACAAGTTAACTGTGTTACACTTTCGCCTGCATCAAACATCAAACATCAAACATAGACGAATAGGGAAATACAAACTGTTTTAACCCAAGAAACACCTGTTGCAGTTTAAGAAACTCGCTCACCCCTGTTTTTGAATATTTTGAGCACTTTCCCAAAGGAGGACCACTTTCCTTCCGGAATACGAGTTGTTTTGCATATTCAAAAGTTGGTCCTCAGATGGGAAAGTGTTGAAAGTATTTTTTTTAAGTCTGGGAAACCCATCATTTTCATAGATATAGTGTATATGGCTATATTTGCACTATCATATTTACAATACCTAATATCTAAGCAGTTCAAAAATTCATATTCAATTGGTTTTATATCCATTCTAAGCATTTTCACTGCTAGAAATTATTTACTCATTAATATTTTTTTCCGCTTTCATAAATGCAGACTTAGGGAAATATGGGCAGTTTTCTGCCATAGCTCTTTATCTTGTGATATGAATTTGATGATATGATATCATAAAGAAGACATAGTTAGTGATATCATAAAATAGGTATATTTATAAATATCATAAAATGAATAGACCTGTTTAATGGTATCAAATTTATTCTGTGATATTGTTGAATGCATTGTGTGATATGATTAAACGTATGTCACAATTCTATCTTTATTAAATTAAAGTAAGAAAATGTTAAGCAGAAAAATTATATCTCAAGTTTAAATACATGCTATCACAAGTTAGTTTTGGTAAAATACATGTATTACCTTTTATGAATAAATACCAAAATGTTCCAATATTTATTTGTCAAATTAGTTTGAGAAAAATAATCAATACTAATAATGAAGAAGGTTCTAGTTGGGCTGGTTAACCCTTTCACCATTGTGGACAATGGACTCATCCAGATCAAAGCATGGTAGAGGTTACTAAAGTTACATAGGGGTGAAAGGGTTAAAGTATGAAATACCTGGCTGCCAGACAGATTGAAGCATAAATAAATAAACTGAATTATAAATGTATAAACAGCCATGCATGCCTTCCTTCTGTATAATGCTATTGTGTATATAAACAGCCATGCATGCCTTCCTTCTGTATACATGCTATTGTGTATATAAACAGCCATGCATGACTTCCTTCTGTATACATGCTAATGTGTATATAAACAGCCATGCATGCCTTCCTTCTGTATACATACTATTGTGTATATAAACAGCCATGCATGACTTCCTTTTGTATACATGCTATTGTGTATATAAACAGCCATGCATGGCTTCCTTCTGTATACATGCTATTGTGTATATAAACAGCCATGCATGCCTTCCTTCTGTATACATACTATTGTGTATATAAACAGCAATGCATGACTTCCTTCTGTATACATGCTATTGTGTATATAAATAGCCATGCATGACTGCCTTCTGTATACATGCTATTGTGTATATAAACAGCCATGCATGCCTTCCTTCTATATACATGCTACTGTGTATATAAACAGCCATGCATGACTTCCTTCTGTATACATGCTATTGTGTATATAAACAGCCATGCATGCCTTCCTTATGTATACATGCTATTGTGTATATAAACAGCCATGCATGACTTCCTTTTGTATTCATGCTATTGTGTATATAAACAGCCATGCATGCCTTCCTTATGTATACATGCTATTGTGTATATAAACAGCCATGCATGACTTCCTTTTGTATACATGCTATTGTGTATATAAACAGCCATGCATGACTTCCTTTTGTATACATGCTATTGTGTATATAAACAGCCATGCACGCCTTCCTTCTGTATACATGCTATTGTGTATATAAACAGCCATGCATGCTTTCCTTATGTATACATGCTACTGTGTATATAAACAGCCATGCATGCCTTCCTTCTGTATACATGCTATTGTGTATATAAACAGCCATGCATGCCTTCCTTCTGTATACATGATTTTGTGTATATAAACAGCCATACATGACTTCCTTCTGTATACATGCTATTGTGTATATAAACAGCTTGAGTACATGCTTATGTTCAAATCGTGATGTAGATTTGTGTGTTGTAAAACGCCCCAGAGTTTTAATATTTACTTTTTAGATGTAAATTGTGTTGTATTACATCTTGAGATTTTCATAGTCTAACTAATATGCTAGTTTACATACTAATTTGCCAAATAGGGATATATTTGTATTATATAGCCTGAAAATGATACTGTTAAGTTTCGTCGGAATCAATTTTTATGACAATTTCAGGCTACACTGTAATTTTACCTAGTGGTAATAAAATGTACCTAATACTTATATGTACACTTAACTCTATACAGCAGAACTGCATTATCATCGGTGATTCAGCTCCAGTGAAATAATGTCTAAAGTAACACATTTTCTGGATGGACAGAATTATTGTTTAGATACAAGTAACTGTCATAAATGTATTGGTAGATGATATCATCAGAAAGAGAAAATATTGTATAAACTCAATAATAATTTATTTATTTTGTGTGATATTCTTGGAACCCAAGTCATATATATACTCCACTTACAATACAGCTGTCATACATTATTCTACTGTATTGTGTCAAGACATTTTGTTTGCTGTTTGTATTTGACTCTTACAAAATTTTAAAACTATGTTTTCGTTTTTGCTTTTCCGTCCCACATGCTAAATTGAAATCATCTTTACCTTGAGGCTTCACAACAAGGCATTTCAACGTGGGTGGTTCTGAATTCTTAGCACTTCGTTGTGAAATTGACCATATGACTTGTATTTCTCCCACGATTCATTGCGGTTTCCCCCATTGAATCTGACTCCAGGGACATTGATTAATTGGCCTTAAATAATACCATGAATGGATGGCTACAGATACAAATATAGTTACCAACTAACCGACTGATTCAAACCTTATTTCCATATTAACATATTTATAACCCTGAGTGTATAACCACACCTTCAAATTTGTTACATGTTGAAACTAGATAGATACTGATCATCTAAAGCACAAAGATGTCAACATCAACCCATAAGCCAATATAGACATCAAAGCTACAGACATTAAAAAGATATTTTATCTTTTAGTAAATTATCTACAAATATATGTACAGGTAAAGTCAAAGAATATAAATTACCTCCGAAACATCAGTTGTGATCATGTTTAGGAGTTATTGGAACAACATGCAGTTATTTCATGCATATATAATTATTGCAAGCAAATGTAACTATCGGATAACAAATAGTCCATGGAGTAGATTGACCAATGAAAACTGTTGTTACATCACAGTTATGGTAGAACAATAATTATAAGTACATGTATAATGTTTTGGGCTGTTTGAAAATTTAAGTAATTTAGAGCCAAGAGAACTGAATATAAGCATTGGGAAAGGATATGTCTTGGATCACATCATTTAATCAATAAATCATGAAAAACTAATTGACAATTATTTGAATTTGTGAAAGGAACAGCAGTTATATGTTGCTGATTATAATGTAATCTTTATTTAATTTGTACACTTTATATAGAGGATATATGTTGCTGATTATAATGTAATCTTTATCTAATTTGTACACTTTATATGGAGATTATTATTACAGTATAAGTAATATATAACTGTTCTTCCTTTTCCTAACACAAAAATATGTGTTAATGTCAGAATAGAGAAAGTCGTAAATATTGTGATATTAGACGTGGAGATCTAGAGATGAGGTAGAATTTGCGAAATGATATTGACATCAGTCCATTACAGGGTGTAACCACACGTGTTTCATTGGTAGTAAACCTCCTCATTGTATAGCAGGTTTGTTATGACTACGTACCTACCTAGAGTCACCAACATTTCCGTGCGGTTACTCATTTCTATATATAAGTACCCAGGACATGAAATATTTGGGGTTTTCCATGAAAAGATGATGCTTGTCTCAACTATTCAACAGAGTGAATAGACACCATCAATATTTCATGCTTACATAATTAGGCTTAACGGTGTATCCAGTTGGGAATCAGACCAGATGATTGGAATGTCCATTCATTAATATCCATGGGTACCGACCTATTTTACACCATGTTTTTATCATTGCACAACTGTTTGATGTTGAGGTGATCTTCAGGTTGACTGAGTATCGGAAATAAGGTCCTTTGCACTGTCCTTGTCTGTACAGCGTGCATCTATGCAGCCAGGTAAATCGCAGGAAACGGTGAATAGGTCTTAAAAAATGTGAAGCAATCTTCCCCTTCAACCCAGTATATATTCATCATATATGAGGCATGCGTAGGGAAGGGATTAGGAGAATATAAATGGGAAGCTGTGGCAAGGTCTATAATATATATTCACCTTGAAAGTTTAGGAAGATGCTGCAGAACCCTCCTTTTGTTAGCAATGAAAAGAACAGGAAACGTTAGTGATAAAAACACAACACCAAGATGAAAACACAACATTAAGATAAAAAAAAACAGTTACTGAACTAGTAAAAACATTAAAATTAGTTATAGAAATGTAAAACAGAATAATGATAGAAATCTTACAACATTAAAAACAATTTAAGAGAAGGAAAAACAGGCCCTTTTCTCCTTTTGAGCCACAAAATAATCAAACTTAATCAACTGAGAGATAAAATGTGTGGGTGGATAAGGAATTTGAATTAATTTCTGTGTTGGAGATAGACATAATCCCCCAACTTCATTATTTCTGTGGTGACACTCAGGGGGACTGTTGTTGCTTTATATGCAAACATTGTCAGCTGATTGGGCCAACATTTTTTTTTGGGGGTGCACTGGTAGGTTAATGCTATTTTCATTTTCAGCATGGTTGTAAGGAGAAATATATCATCAGAATGAAAAGAGTGAAATGACACAACACTTTGAAATTTTACATCATTTATTTATCTGGTAGGCTGATATAGGCAGCATAATTGTTGTTATCAAAAGATTTACTTATGAAATTAGTTTTAAGATAACAAATGGGGGAGGGGGGGGGGAGTCTAACAAACTGTAAAAGTGAAAGATATGGAAATTCTACAACCCTGCGTGGGTCAGTGTTCATATCACCTACACTGCCTGTACTAATATGTAATCAAATATTATATTCTACCATATAGGGAGTGGATTAATTTAACCTCTGGTGGCGGCGAACAGATTATTATGGTAGATGATGCTAAATTGTCATGTCATTAACAGTCAATGAGTGTGAGTGGTAATGACAATCAATACAAAAACAACATGTTATCTAGTAACCACATGCTTAGTGTTCACGTGCTCAAGGTTACCTACCCAAACAAGTCGCTGTAATAATATAATATCCACATACTGTACTGAACATAACTATTTCATACATACACATATACAAATATGCTTCAATATTGGGTTTTGAACTCTGATCCATTTCCCCGGTTTACGAATTTCAGTTTTTCCAATGAGTACTATGTACCAATTTTTTTGTGTAATATATAGTATTTTTCATATTTAAAAAAAAAATTATCAGGCACTCATGATCATCCATCTTCAGAGAATATGCAAATATGATAGCCAAGCTAAAGGTTGATTGGATCAGTCTCTATTCTACAAAGGTAAACCACCAGTGACATCCATGTACGGTGAACAGAAACACCTGTGGTAAATCTCTCAGCTATAACATTTCGTATATTAAACTTTCCTGCACTTTAACTGCAATCTGATTTATTAAATCTTGACTGTCAGAGATAATTTGGAAATGATTGTGTTTGTTTCGTGATAGGATTGTATAAGAAGAGCTTTGGTAGCCAATATGCTGACAGTATGACACGCTTAGTACTATTTGATTGAACCGACAAAGGATACGCTTGGATTACAAACGATCTATTGATGATATCGAAAGCCAAAACCCTCATGTTTACAGGATCATTTTGAAAATAACAAATATACATTTCATGGTGGCTGGATTGGATTTGTAAAGTGAGTCTTGGTGTAGATTTATTCACCCAAAGTGCGACATGATATTTCCCTTGAACATACATGTCACACGTTTTGCTTAATTATATTGCCATTGGTTTAACTTGAATACTTTTAAAGGTAACACTTCACTGCATCAAAATGTCTGTGAAAGTGGGAAAATGTCACGCCTCATTGAAGATATATATCAAAGATAGATCTCATGTAATTTTCAAAATCACTTTTTTTTGTCAGTTTTGAGAATCTTATTTCTATGTACAGTACTACGGTTGCTATAAATAAGATTTTTATTACATTATGACGTAAACCCTAGGTAGAGCATGACTCCATATATATATAGCTCAAAGAGTATAATACCTGTTATAAATGGAAGCACTTAGATCTTGGTTCGTGAGTACATGAACTATTATTGGTGGTATTTATAGATCAAAGGTCATGAGTACTTGAACTGTTACTGAGGGTATGTATTATATACGGTCAAAATTCATGAGAACTTGAACTGTTTCTGAGGGTATTAATAGATCAAAGGTCATGAGTACATGAACTGTTACAGAACAAAGGTCATGATTACATGAACTGTTACAGAACAAAGGTCATAATTACATAAACTGTTACAGAACAAAGGTCATGAGTACATTAACTGTTTCTGGAATAATTTTTGAACAAAGGTCAGGAGTACGTGAACTGTTACATATTTATAGAACAAAGGTCATGTGTACATGAACTGTTATGGGAGATACATAGATCAAAGGACATGACAGCATGAACTTTTTATAGCTGAAGTAAATTAATCCAAAGGTTTCTCATCAATAGTTTATAAATAACATAATATATTCTATATAGTAATCCCCACATATTTACTGTACTCACTTCTTTAGGTCCATGTCAGCTGGTGAGGTGGGACCCTGATGGTGGTGAAATAATGGTTGACAAGACAGAAGTAAGTTGTAATCCAACGTTTTTATTGGTCACTGATCGCTCATGCCCTCAAGTCTTCATTACTGTGAAAAGAAAAAAAAACATCACTGATGGAGGCCAATTGTGTATTCAGGTGTAAGTCCACATTGTTTGTTACACTATCACAGCCTCTTTTCTTCTGCTGCTATGATGATGATGGATTTGTATTCAAATTCACTAAGCTTTGTGCCCTTCTCTTAAAAAGTCCAGATTAAATTGCGACCTCTGTCAAGGTCAATGTATATTGTGGAAGGGAGTATATGTCTAAAAGAATTCTTACCTGATAACAGTTTTGTACGTTAGAGCAATAAAGATGAAACTTCAATTTTCTACACAATTCACAGAAATTTTAAATTTCCTGTATCCTGTATTGAAATGGAATACAAGTGTAGTAAAATGTACATATTATCCCCATTGCGGATGTAAGGTCGTTCATTTGTCTATCAGTTGTATGGAAATCCTTCAATATGATTGAAGTGTATTCATACTTTTTCTAAGGAATAGAAAAGCTATCGTACTCCGACCCTCTTTGATCAGTTTGTAAAGGAATCCGTTCACTCATGTAGCAATCAGTGTGTCTCTAGGAAATGTCACGTTTTAATGAAAATATTACATGTCTATATTTGTTTGGGTAAAATGAATGTTACAGTCAATTAACTGTTCAGTCAGTTAACTCTACCTCTATTAACCACGCCGATCAACTAGGGTTTACGGAAAAAGGTCTGCAGCTGTGATTCTGCCTATAAAGCAGCAATGTATTTGCAATGAGAATTCACAATACAGTTGCCCTGATAGATGTTCATTGTTGTATTTATATAATTCTGATATCTCTCTTGACCACCTACTTTGTATGCCAGTTCAAGAAGAATAATTACTTTTCACATTTGTTTTATTATATGCTCAGTCAGTAAAAGATTAACATTCTGAAAAGTCTGGCCTTTACAGTTATGGCTACACTTGAATGTCAAGAAGTCTTGTATGAGTGCAGGTGCCCTTAGCTCCGTGTACAAATTTATTGACCCTGCATGCTCTTCTCCCGCAAATCACAATAAAAAAAGTCTTTTTTCATTGCCTATTTTTTTTGTCTGTTTGTTTATGGTTTTTTTTCAATAAATAGAACAACGTTACAGTTGTCAGTAAAGTTCAGTTACTTGAAACCCAATATTATTATCATGTCATAATAATCATTACATCTGCAATCAGGAGTAAGGATTCATAATGGAAGACATATATGTCTACCATAGTGGCAAATCCAGAGGAATCTATAAATTGGAATATCTGATTTGCTGAATGTCTTTATCACAATGTCAAAGAAATACATAACTTGGGCTAAAAATTATAAGAAAAAAAAAAATATATATATATATATGCCTTCTATTTGTGTGAAAGTGATCAAATTAATTTCCGTACACATTTGCTTGATGGTTTAAACTATATTGGCATCGGAATCTTTATTTTCCTGTCGAGATACAAAACACAGATTGTCTATTTTTAAACACAATAACCTCCCTCCCCCTCCACCCTCCTCTCCCTCCTCCCATCCC
>NW_018406312.1:428770-439342 GCF_002113885.1 Mizuhopecten yessoensis
CCCATAACAAAATATATAACCAAGATTGTTTTGGCAGTTTTGGGTTAAGATCCATTGCCTTTAAGTTGTGGGGAAGGGGGAGGAAAGATATAAAGAGATTGTGTAATAAATGAACCACATGCAATATCCAAATGAAAACAAGCCACACTTTTGTTTGGAAACTTGAGCCATATTAATTAGGCAGGATGAGAATATCCTGTAATAAGGACTGTATACATACCTTCCATACATTATTACACTCCCTCCATTTTCATTCATCCTCTGAGAACACGACCTGGCTAATAAACTATCAAACTATCAATGGGTTGTACCACCCTATACGACACCAGTAATTGTGGCAGGGAGATCACAAGGTGACACTTTTACCCGTACTAAAGGTAGACAGATCTCAGATTGAGCACTACTAGTAGGTATGATGGCATACAATGTACAAAGAATTTAAAAAAAAAAGAGGTCTATTTAGTCAATCTAAATAAAAACATCAATTTTAAAGGACACTTAAGTCGTAAACACATAGATCATGTCAGAAGTCATCTACTGCTATTTACACAACATATTCCTTGCTGAAACAAATGGGAAATAAAGGTCGTGTAAAGATACCTGGAAGTTAGTTCGTTTAGTCCAAATTTGCTT
The DNA here is from genome assembly GCF_002113885.1 of Mizuhopecten yessoensis. Lineage (NCBI taxonomy): Eukaryota > Metazoa > Mollusca > Bivalvia > Pectinida > Pectinidae > Mizuhopecten > Mizuhopecten yessoensis. Next base: position 429,404 of record NW_018406312.1, read on the forward strand.
AAGTCAGCTGCAGGATTCCAGGCCTTGTGAACAATTTGTGAAGTAAATGTTCAGAGGTTTTGTTTGCTATTAGTTTTTTTCTTTTTAAACAGGGATTTTACAATATTTATACCTAGTGTAAATGAAATAAATACCACTCCATTTGATGAAAAAAAATTATTCTTGAGCTTCTTAGAAAATAAATTATGTACCAGGTATTTCTTTTATTAACATTACTCCGTACTTTTTTTTTTTACTGAAGCAGTAGGTACACATTTCATGGTTTCGTGGTATCTACTGCACGAGGAGCCTAACTGCACACAGGCACTTGAGACCTGTACTTGACATAGGAATGGGAGTCAGTACCCCTCTGATGACACACGAGCCCATCACGCCAGGAACAACAGCTTCCTGTATTGTCAATTTCAGTGTATTTATACTCACAGATACGGGACAGCCTGGTCCCATTATAGACTGTCTTTATTATCAAGACCTTCTTTGTCTGACTAAGAATGACATGCTATCATATCCTTATACACATGTCTACCCAGCTACATAAGTGAGCATCAGCAAATGCTAGGAAGTAAACCAACAAAATATGCTCATGTATTCAGTATAAAGGCACTTATATTTTCATCTGTTTAGTTATATAACATGATATCAATGACTGTTTTCATGTTCATAATTTGTTTGCAGAGCTGTAACAGGTTAATGATAGTTCATATCTGTATTGGAAATATGTGTGTAAAATAGTGTTTTTCTGTCCAAACCAGGGATTGAACTAGTGAGCCCGGACTTCCCAGTCCTCTACCGACTGAGCTGAAGGTCAGTTCCCTCTAGTGTTAAGCTTGCATGCTACTGTGATCAAACACACAATGAAAGCCTGTATCACAACTTCCTTCACTTAAATCAAAACCTACCACAGGTAAAACATAAGTGTAACATGAGGTAGGTTAGCACTAGGTGTAATAACAGGTGTAACATTAAGTGTAATTCATAAAGCACCAGGTGTAACATCAGGGTGTCGTCAGGTGTAAAAATAGATGTAATACCTTATATAACATCAGAATATCATCAGGTGTAATACCAGGCATAACAACAGGTGTGATACCAGGCATAACAACAGGTGTGATACCAGGTGTAACATCAGGTGTAATACCAGGCATAACAACAGGTGTGATACCAGAGGTAATACCAGGCACAACCACAGGTGTGATATCAAGTGTAATACCAGGCATAACAACAGGTGTGATACCAGAGGTAACATTAGGTGTAATACCAAGCATAACAACAGGTGTGATACCAGGTGTAACATCAGATGTAATACCAGGTAAAACATCAGGTGTAATACAGATGTAACATCAGATGAAATACCAGGCAAAACAACAGGTGTGATACCAGGTGTAACATCAGGTGTAATACAGGTGTAACATCAGGTATAATACCAGGTGTAACATCAGGTGTAATACAGGTGTAACATCAGGTATAATACCAGGTATAACATCAGGTGTAATAACAGATAAAACATCAGGTGTAATACCAGGTGTAACATTAGGTGTAATACCAGGCAAAACAAAAGGTGTGATACAGATGTAACATCAGGTGTAATACAGGTGTAACATCAGGTATAATACCAGTTATAACATCAGGTATAATACCAGGTGTAACATCAGGTGTAATACCAGGTGTAACATCAGGTGTAATACCAGGCATAACATCAGGTGTAATACCAGGCATAACAACAGGTGTGATACCAGGTGTAACATCAGGTATAATACCAGGTTTAACATCAGGTGTAATACCAGGTGTAACATCAGGTGTAATACCAGGTAAAACATCAGGTGTAGTACCAGATAAAACATCAGGTATAATACCAGGTGTAACATCAGGTATAATACCAGGTGTAACATCAGGTGTAATACCAGGTAAAACATCAGGTGTAATACCAGGTGTAACATCAGGTGTAATACCAGATAAAACATCAGGTGTAGTACCAGATAAAACATCAGGTATAATACCAGGTGTAACATCAGGTTAACATTAGGTGAAATACTAGTTTAACTTCAGGATATCATCAGATATAACAGTAGGTAATAGTGTCAGGTTAACATCAGATGTAAAATCAAATGATTCATCTGCCTTATAGTGTGTTGCTAGTAAACCTGATAACTGGCTGACATTCTTCGTTGATATTTGTATATTCCATATATCTGTATTGTAGAAGGGCAATGAGAGAATAAATCAAACAGAACAAGTTTAATTGATCACCTATGACCCAATGACTGAACTCATTTGTGTACTGGGTTAAATCGATGTCATTGACTTTATAACCTCTCATCACGAAAAAATATTTTTTTATTGTGACAACTATCAGTGTTAGAAGAAGAGAAGAAGTATCTTGATATGACGGAAGATCAAATGAATTAACACTGAACAAAAATACTCACGACAGACACTAGGATTGTATAATGACACTATACAGAAACACCTGACAGACAGTAGGATTGTATAATGACACTATACAGAAATATCTGACAGACAGCGGGATTGTATAAAGGCACTATACAGAAACACCTGACAGACAGTAGGATTGTATAATGACACTATACAGAAATATCTGACAGACAGTAGGATTGTATAATGGCACTATACAGAAACACCTGACAGACAGTAGGATTGTATAATGACACTATACAGAAATATCTGACAGACAGCGGGATTGTATAAAGGCACTATACAGAAACACCTGACAGACAGTAGGATTGTATAATGACACTATACAGAAATATCTGACAGACAGTAGGATTGTATAATGGCACTATACAGAAACACCTGACAGACAGTAGGATTATATTATGACACTATACAGAAATACCTGTCAGACAGTAGGATTGTATAATGACACTATACAGAAATACCTGACAGACAGGATTATATTATGGCACTATACAGAAACACCTGACAGACAGGATTATATTATGACACTATACAGAAACACCTGACAGGCAGGATTATATTATGGCAGTATACAGAAACACCTGACAGACAGGATTATATTATGGCACTTTACAGAAACACCTGACAGTGGAAATATATATATAATGGCACTATACAGAAACACCTGACAGACAGTATAACTAGCTAATTGCATTATACAAGCCCAAAGAAACTAAAAAACTAGGGATGTCTCACTCACTTCTGCATATTCATAGACCATGTTACATGGCACATTTCACTCCTACTGCTCCCCAAGTTATAACAGTACAGGTGGCCCTTAAAGTCACTGACAGTAGCAACACCTGTAACATATCTGGTAGTGATGGTTACAATTTATTTGTCACCAGTCAATGTTTTATTGGTCTCATGTCACTCTCATCAACAAAATTACTTCCCCCGGTTACAACACTCAGGTGAGATCAAGCAGGTTTCAAGATGGTCAGAACATGAAGGATTATCAAGGTAAAAAAATGTTCAGGGTGAAGGTACATGTCTCACCGTCAAGTGTGAGGTTGTGCATGATTAGCTTGTATTTCACCACCAAGACTGAGGATGTGTGATTTAAATGCTCATAAATAAAAGAATTTATTTTTAAGTTAATTGTTGCATTTATTGCAACTGTGATATTTAAAAAGGTAATTTAAAACAAAATACTGATACCTGCTTTGCCTGCATTCCTGCTAACCTTGTATAATATCTACTGTAACCTGTATAGTATCTATTGTAACTTGTATAATATCTATTGTAACTTGTATAATATCTACTGTAACTTGTATAATATCTGCTGTAACCTGTATAATATCTACTGTAACTTGTATAATAACTACTGTAACCTGTATAATATCTGCTGTAACCTGTATAATATCTACTGTACACTGTATAATATCTACTGTAACCTGTGTAATATCTACTGTAACCTGTATAAAATCTACTGTAACCTATATAATATCTACTGTAACCTGTATAATATCTGCTGCAACCTGTATAATATCTACTGTACCCTCTATAATATCTGCTGTAACCTGGATAATATCTACTGTAACCTGTATAATATCTACTGTAACCTGTATAGTATCTATTGTAACCTGTATAATATCTACTGTAACCTGTATAATATCTACTGTAACCTGTATAATATCTGCTGTAACCTGTATAATATCTACTGTAACCTGTATAATATCTGCTGTAACCTATATGATATCTACTGTAACCTGTATAATATCTGCTGTAACCTGTATAATATCTACTGTAACTTGTATAATATCTACTGTAACCTATATAAAATATATTGTTACCTGTATAATATCTACTGTAACCTGTATAATATCTAATGTAACCTGTATAAAATCTACTGTAACCTGTTGACTATCTTGAGGGTTAATCATTTCGTTATGTTGAAGAGAAAAAGTAGATGTTAATTTAGTCTCTTGGAATACATATAATTACTAATAGGCTGGTATAACTGCTGTGACTGGCAGACTTACCTTAGAGATGCAAAAAAATATTCCAGTGAAGGTTTCCTTTGATACACAATTAACCTTCAGGTTGTGATAAGTGACTGACCAGTAGCTAGGAATCAGACCATGTTTAACCATTGATACACCGTTAACTCAGGTTTAGATATATGTGAGTGACCTGTAGCTGAGAATCAGACATGTTGACTGTTAGATCTACACAAACCTGTCTCAATGTCTAATGATGCATAGCAGACCTGTTTACAGTGTTGGTCTGATGGACGCTTGGCTGACTCCCCCAGGGTGTCACGCATGAAGCCATACTTTTAAAAAGTCTAGACTTTCTATCTGTTTGTTTGTAATTCATCAAAGAATCAGTGAAAGTTGCAATGTGTCGTTACAAATTCAGACAATACCATATAAATAGAACTCAAAGTGGAAAATGTCAAATATCTACCTGTTATGTGGTAATTAAGTCTGAAGGACATTTGGTGTTCCCATTCCATAGGTCCTCTATATACTTATTACTCAGTATGTTAAACAACAAACTCCTTATATGCAATTAGCTGCTCGGCCTTTAGGAACAACTGAGCCTGCATTTCATATCAACAGTGGTTTTATGCATATATATACATGTATGCATATCTATTTTTTTTCATATTTATAACCCACACTCGACATTCTTCCCCTCTCAGACCATGTTTATCTAAATAAACCAAGCCTGCCACCCAACCTGAAAACACATTTTAGGGAGACAAAAGGTGTACCAGTCCACTGCTTCAGGTTGACCTTGCTGGGATTTCTAAACATCGAGTATAAACACGATCTTCATAGTTCAGGAGTTACCCTTATACAAGCTAAATTTAAACGGTCCGTTTCTGAGCTGACCAAAAGCTAGAATGCCTAACAAACTAACCGGTTATCCTACCATGTTTTACGCTTCTGAAACAATCTCATTGGTCGGCTATAAACCACATATGCTTCTCAACCTATACAAGTGCCACGTGCACGTACCTATAGGACAAATATTTCCTGCTTTTCTGCAAATCGGGAGAATTTAAAATCAAACAGGTATCACAATTTGACCAAGTCTGGGGCTGGAATACCTCAACACTACATTACTGTGGCAAGACTGTCTTAGGTCCTAAACCAGGTTACCCTCACCTGGACTACCATTTTCTCTAATTGACCACTGTAATGACCAGATCATGTTGGACTTGGAGATTAAATTCTATTTTCACATGACATTGCTGACTATGAAAAGGACATATACAACCAGACAAACATTGTTTGTGAGACATGGGTAACATCATTAAGACATGTGTTACAGCATTATTGATATTTTTATAAGATATGTTTTAAAATTTCATTTTCATATTTGTAAGACATGAGTAACATTGTCATGTTTTTAAGACACGAAACAAAGTTTCCCCTCTAGTTAGTTTAAACAGTATTTATTCAATATTCAAACATGTTAGTTACATGAATATAATGAAACAAGCTTTGAGCTTACATTAATTCTTGTTAAAATGTGATGTTGTTGTTTGGTGACACTTATTTTCTAAACAAGAAGACTAAACCTGTGTTAAGGTGCTCTGTATTCCTAAGAGAGATACTAATTGATGGATTAGATGGGCACTGATGCAGTGATGACCAGGAATGGCTAACAATGAATACACAAGTACTGATGACACCAGGCCCTGTCGTCGAGCCACATCACTTATTGATGATATACATACGGTGGAATTTCCAGTTTTACTTTATATCCCTACACACATCAACAATGAAATATTAATTGGATTCTAGAAAACACTATAATCTACAATCACGCTACCTCTCTCATCAATGGTGCATAGGGAGACAAGCACCATGCGACCCCAAACAGACACCTGTATAGTGTATTGTTGTGTGTACAGTAGGTATGGCAGCATCATCAGGTCCAGTACACTCTGCCTATTGAGCTATATAGCAGTAAAGACCTATAATAGCTCTATTGACCTATCTGAAATAGGTCTTTTGAGCTATTTTCAAGTGATTTTCTTGTTTAAGGAAAACGAAACAAAGTCACATTTAAAAGAAGATTGTATCATTAGGTTGATAACAAAAGACATGAAATATAAGTATTCTTTTAAAAAAATAATGTTGTAAAAAAATCGGAAATTTTACATTTATGAAAAATGAAAATATACATCTAATCGTATGCTTTTTGCAGTCAACATTACCATAAACCTTATTGTTTTATGCGACTTTGCTTTAATTTAATGAAAATTGAAATCTCAGAAAATATAGCTCAATACAGCTATAATTTATAGGTGAATATAGCTATATAGGTCTTTATAGCTATATAGCTCAATCGGCAGAGTGTACTGGACCTGATAATTATAGGACTATACAGGTCAGAATTGTTTTATAGGTGTATCAATCATCTTGTTACATTTTCTACTGAAATACATGATTTCAGCTTACTAGTGATCAATATAGCTAGACTGTATACTATGTTAGCTTAAAATCATTATAATTAATACTGTAAGTGTTTTTCTCCTGCAACACAACTCCAACAACCCAGGTTGAGTATAAAAAGGGTCTGGGGTGGATGTTGCGGTATCTGTGCTGTAGCATTCAAGTGAGGTGGCCCTATTAAAGATACCGTTGGAAGCAAGGTCCCACTACAAACAGAACACAATACATCTCCAGCACACATGCAGGCATACACACATAAGGAGATTTTAGCCAGGTGGCATAGGACTAGTAGTTAGCGCCTGATAAGGCAGCTCCTGCGAATTCCTCAAAATTGTATTGATTAATGTACCAGGTATATGCTAATTGTATTAATTGTATATCTATGTAGGGTAAAGCACTTTAGAGTGGCTTATGTTAGCTAGATAGGGCGCTATATCAAATGCTGTACATTTTTATTTTATTTATTTGTAAGTTACTCACAACTAAGCTCACTATCGATATAACTCTCAATTACATAGCTCAATAACTCACCGTTACATAGCTCAATCAACACTAATGCAGCTTAAAATTTGTATAGCCTAAAAATAAAATGGCTCTAAATCAGTAGAGAGGACAATTAGTCAAAACTGCAACGAAGTTCACAACCAGCCTATCACACCACCTCCTCTCTATCAGTATTTATCACTATTTTAACAGGGAAATATACTATTTTTCGTTAAAAATATAGTTTATATTTGACTACACTATGATAAGTAACAATTCCATATTTTCACAATAAACCAACGAATCAGCAGGGTTTAGTGTGAGAGATATCAAACCATGGGTGTTGTTGATTGTGATGTCATGATAGCACTAATGATATCTTAGTGTGACGCTGCGATACAGCTCACGCTTTGTCAACAGTTTTTGGAGGGAAATAGACTGCTCTCATAACATAATAAACAAATATTTCTGAATTCAATACTAGTAATGAATAACAGTCATATTTTCACTCATGGGTTAACTTTGAATGCTGTGTTTTTTTATAATATTTTTCACTCCAACTACATGACACCCTAAATATAAAAATAATTCCCTCCAATCATGAGATACATGAATATGATAGTTATCATCAAGAAACCAAGAATAATCCCTATATGTAGATCTCCTAATCAGTAAAGCTAGACATTGTTTTAAAGAAATTTATTAAAAACTGCTAAATCTTTGAAAATAGCATAAAAGTCATTGCCCATCATTTTATAACTGCAAACTTGTATCATCGTATTAAAACATGTTAGTGGCGTGGGGAGAGCTAACTACATAATAACATTAGGAGGTAGCCCACAGCATCATTAAAACCCACACGGATTGGCATATAAATATAAACATGGTCATGAACATTTATAATGATATCTGTTATGCACGTATATATTGATTTCTAGTGACATTTCTAGGTATTTAGTGAATCTGAAAATTATATCATTGCATGGCAATTAGACAAAAAATATATCATTGTATTGAGATTCGTTAAATGATTTATTTCCTTTTAAATGAAATCATACTATCTGAAATTGTGAAAGATGCGTTAATAAGATGTAATATTACCTGGGAGTGCAACACAATGATTCCAAAACGAAACATAACTATCATCACGTTCAATTATTGTACACCTGAAATGGAATAATGATAAATAAAGAGCTCATCATTCTCTTCCAAGGTACTGCACATAATTGGTCATGAGGAGAGAAAATAAGAAAATATGTAATTCAAGTGTCGAATTAAAGGAATTCAAATATAATTCCATTATATTTTCAGGGCAGATGTGCGATAGGCCTGGGTTTAAAAAATTCCTAATGTCAAGGTCAAGATTAGTGTTACTAAAAATAGAACAGTGGGATGGATTATATTACATCCAAATACCGGTAAGCTTAGTCCTTGGCACAGTGTATTAATGGTACTCTTTTTGACCAATCAAAATTGTTAATTATGTTACTTGAAACAGAACAGTGGGTAAACTGTCAAAATACAATGTATTAAGCTTCTATATTTTGGGGGTATCCTACATAAACANGGGGGGGAGGGGGGGTCTATGGTAATCTCCTGATGGTGAGGATTGGGTGGGTAGTCTGTAGTAATCACCTGATGGTGAGGATTGGGTCGGGAGTCAGAGGTAATATCCTGATGATAAGGATTGGGTGGGGAGTCTGTGGTTATCTCCTGAAGGTGAGGATTGGGTGGGTAGTCTGTGGTAATCTCCTGATGGTGAGGATTGGGTGGGTAGTCTGTGGTAATCTTCTGATGGTGAGGATTAGTTGGGGTGTCGAAGGTAACCTCCTGATGGTGAGCATTGGGTGGGTAGTCTGTGGTAATCTCCTGATGGTGAGGATTGGGTGGGGTGTCGAAGGTAACCTCCTGATGGTGAGGATTGGGTGGGTAGTCTGTAGTAATCTCCTGATGGTGAGGATTGGGTGGGTAGTCAGAGGTAATATCCTGATGGTGAGGATTGGGTGGGGAGTCAGTGGTAACCTCCTGATGGTGAGGATTGGGTGGGTAGTCAGAGGTAATATCCTGATGGTGAGGATTGGGTGGGGAGTCAGTGGTAACCTCCTGATGGTGAGGATTGCGTGGGTAGTCAGAGGTAATATCCTGATGGTGAGGATTGGGTGGGGAGTCTGTAGTAATCTCCTGATGGTGAGGATTGGGTGGGGTGTTGAAGGTAATCTATTGAGAGTGAGGATTGGTTGGGGTGTTGAATGTAACCTCCTGATGGTGAGGATTGGGTGGGGAGTCGAAGGTAACCTCCTGATAGTGAGGATTGGGTGTGGAGTCGAAGGTAACCAACCTCCTGATGGTGAGGATTGGGTGGGTAGTCTGTGGTAATCTCCTGATGGTGAGGATTGGGTGGGTAGTCTGTGATAATCTCCTGATGGTGAGGATTGGGTGGGGTGTTGAAGGTAATCTCCTGATGGTGAGGATTGGGTGGGGTGTTGAATGTAATCTCCTGATGGTGAGGATTGGGTGGGGTGTTGAATGTAATCTCCTGATGGTGAGGATTGGGTGGGGTGTTGAA